>NW_027200513.1:0-19886 GCF_038502225.1 Cherax quadricarinatus | reverse complement strand
ACTGTAATAAATAAAAATACTAAATCAGCTGTAATATACATTACTTAGGTTTGCATACTGGTCGGAGAGCTGAACGTAAGTCCTGGTCGGAGAGCTGGACGTAAGTCCGAGTGGTTGTTGACCCTTTGACTGCCGAGACACCAAATCCTGAAGTGTCACTCTGTGTCGCAAAATATTTGAAAAAAAAAATTCTTATGAAACGACAGAGAATCATTTCCCGATGGTAATGACACCAAAAGTTCAAAATTTGATCGTAAGCTTACAGAATTACGCTTTTGCGAAGTTAGCGATTTCATCATTTAGTCGAATTTAGTTGGGCCTTTTCTGTATGCAAAACTATTTTTAATATCTATAAAATGTATTTTTTGTTAATATTTTTGGGTGTCTGGAATGGTTTAATTGGATTTACATTATTTCCTATGGGAAACATTAACAAAAAATGCATTTCATAGATGAAAATAGGTTTGCATACAGAAAAGGCACAACTAAATTCGAGGGTCCACTGTATAAGCATCGGCGATTTCTCCCACTTTAACCTTTATTTTCAGCCAATTCCTTTGTTCCAGTTGACCAAACTCATACCTATCTATTTAGAACTCCATATGTTCTTTCAATTGAGCACAAGAAACCGCCCATTTACCAATTTCAACTACCCCATAAAGTGGCCAATTTCACGCAAATTAAACTGGATGCCAATTTCAGAATAGGGTCCAGAATAAACAATGCAGACATTCCTGGCACTAAAATAACACATTTTCTCTGTTCATTAGTCACGTGTCCAGTCCTCTCTTAACTTACTCTTGCTTTCTATTTTGAATTTTTATTCACACAAGAAATAGAAGACTTTCTGTTATGCACACTACTGCATTATTGTAATAATTGTATAAATAACGTCAATCCTTTCATGACTGTATTAGAATGGCTAGTTGGACACTTATTGGACGGTGACGTCACCTGTTTACTCTTGAACATCAACAAAAATTGAACATTTCCGCTACTTTGAGCTCAATTTCAAGGTCCTTTTCATCGTGAAATATATCAAAATCATCTCTATTTCTCCAACATGTCTATCATTATATATATATATATATATATATACATATATATATATATATATATATATGTATATATATATATGTATATATATATATATATATAATATATATATATATATATATGTATATATATATATGTTAATGTTGCAGTTTAAAAACTGTAGTGTAAAGCACCCTTCTGGCAAGACAGTGATGGAGTGAATGATGGTGAAAGTTTTTCTTTTTCGGGCCACCCTGCCTTGGTGGGAATCGGCCGGTGTGATAATAAAAAATATATATATATATATATATATATATATATATATATATATATATATATATATATATATATATATATATATATATATATATATATATATATATATATATCGTGCCGAATAGGCAGAACTTGCCATCTTGGCTTAAATAGCAACGCTCATCTTGCCATATAGGACAAGTGAAAATTTGTGTATGCAATAATTTCGACAAAATCATTCCGAACCTAACGAAAAAAAATATATTTGATTTTGTTTGTTTAGTACTAAATTATTGTAAACGTATTTAAAATATATTTAGTTGGGTTAGGTTAAAATAAATTGCTCTTGTTGTAACAAGGTTAGGTAAGTTTTCTAAGATACTTTTGGTGCAAAATTAAAAATTTTTACACTAACATTAATGAAAATAATATATCTTTAAACGTATAAGAGAAAATTTCAGAAAGGACTTAATTTTAAATGAGTTCTTGCTAATTGACCAGTTTTACATATTCGGCACGACATATATATATATATATATGTGTGTGTGTGTGTGTGTGTGTGTGTGTGTGTGTGTGTGTGTGTGTGCAAGGAATTCGCAAGAGCAGGCGAAATATACACAAACACTGATCTCTGGCTGAAGGAGACTCGAACCTACGAACCTTAGAACAAGGTACGCAGTGCAGTACCATTCTCACCACACTGGACAATACCTTGGCTCCAAGCGCAATGCTAGATGTTGATCCAAGGCAGTCAGCTTTCAGGGAGAAAACTTACAGCTTTTCATCTCATCCTATGCATGCATCGGCCAACTAGAGATTTTAACAATGCAAGGAATTCGCAAGAGCAGGCGAAATATACACAAACACTGATCTCTGACTGAAGGAGGCTCGAACCTTCGAACAATCTTGAATAGTATCTATTCAAGATTGATGGACTGACCACATAGACTCAAGTTTGAGGGACTGATTACCTCATTCTCCTCCTGTTCTTCAAGTTTCTCCTTTGTATGGACTGATGAAGCCACTGTGTGGCGAAACGTTTCCTCAATAAAGATACCCAAGAGTTGCACATGTGTCTAATTTATCAACGTGTCTGTTCTGTGAACCATTCATCTACACAATTAGGTGTGTACAATTAGGTGAGTACACATGAAGATGCGCGGCCAGGAGCTGTGACTCGACCCCTGCAACCACAACTTGGTGAGTACACACACATGCACACGCATACTCACACGCTAGCACACACACACACACACACACACACACACACACACACACACACACACACACACACACACACACATACACAAATCTTGCATCACAGACCTCTTGGAGAGAGAGGGGTGGGTAGAATGCGTTTTCCTAGACTGCAGGAAGGCCTTTGACACAGTTCCCCACAAGAGATTAGTGCAGAAGCTGGAGGATCAGGCGCATGTAAAAGGGAGGGCACTGCAATGGATAAAGGAATAACTGACAGGGAGGCAGCAACGAGTTATGGTACGTGAAGAGGTATCACAGTGGGCGCCTGTTACGAGCGGGGTCCCACAGGGGTCAGTTCTAGGACCAGTGCTATTTTTGATATATGTGAACGACATGATGGAAGGAATAGACTCTGAAGTGTTCCTGTTCGCAGATGACGTGAAGTTGATGAGAAGAATTAAATCGGACGAGGATGAGGCAGGACTGCAAAGAGACCTGGACAGGCTGGACATGTGGTCCAGTAACTGGCTTCTCGAATTCAATTCAGCCAAATGCAAAGTCATGAAGATAGGCTAGGTGGACAAAGACTACAGACCTCACTCAGGGAGAAAGACCTTGGGGTGACCATAACACCGAGCACATCACCGGAGGCACACATCAACCAAATAACTGCTGCACCATACGGGCGCCTGGAAAACCTGAGAATAGCGTTCCCATACCTTAATAAGGAATCGTTCAAGACACTGTACACTGTGTATGTTAGGCCCATACTGGAGAATGCAGCACCAGCCTGGAACCCACACCTGGTCAAGCACGTCAAGAAGTTAGAGAAAGTACAAAGGTTTGCAACAAGGCTAGTCCCAGAGCTCAAGGGAATGTCGTACGAGGAAAGGTTAAGGGAAATCGGACTGACGACACTGTAGGACAGAAGGGTCAGGGGAGACATGATAACGACATACAAGATACTGCGGGGAATAGACAAGGTGGACAGAGACAGGATGTTCCAGAGAGGGGACACAGGGACGAGGGGTCACAACTGGAGGCTGAAGACTCAGACGAGTCACAGGGACGTTAGGAAGTATTTCTTCAGTCACAGAGTTGTCAGCAAGTGGAATAGCCTAGCAAGTGAAGTAGTGGAGGCAGGAACCATACATAGTTTTAAGAAGAGGTATGACAAAGCTCAGGAAGCAGAGAGAGAGAAGACCCAGTAGCGATCAGTGAAGAGGCGGGGCGAGGAGCTGAGTCTCGACCCCTGCAACCACAATTAGGTGAGTACAATTAGATGAGTACACACACACTCACATTGTTAAAATTAGAAAGAATAATGCAAGAAAAACCGATGAAAACAAGGATAAAATTCCAAAAAATATATGGGTTGAGAGGAGACTCGCTATGCTCATCGCCTTCACTATACCTGATATAAATGACTATAATTTCTTGTAGAAACGTCGTAGAACATTGGTTCTTGTACCATTGTGTTGCCAAAGAGTTAAGCTATTTTTCTATATGAATAACTCAATTTCCATAATTTTTCGATATTTTCTTCCAAAGGGCGAGAAATTGTCGGCATCCGACCTTCAGGTGGACATTGAAGAAGGAGGAGGCTACGCTGAGGCGCTGGAACATGGAAGCAGCTGTCCTTGGGTCCCTGGTGGTGTCGATGAGTCTGGAACCCAATTCTTTAAGAAAACGTGTGGCATTTTTTCCCCATGATCCCAAGGTCTCTGATCCCACTGGGACAAATTGATACTGTTGGCTTATGTCCCTGTACTTGCTGATCTTGTACTCCTCCTTGTGGCCAGCAGCTCCTCCCTGTCGTCCGACACTATGATGGATATAGGTGTCAGCCAGTGTGGACACAGAGGTATAGTCCCATGCTAAGAGCTTGCCATTCTTCCAAGGATAAATGGTGATCCCGTCGGGGCGGTTTGCTGGGTTCTGAGTAATGTTGGGTGCTATTGATCGGGGTTCCCTATTGGCTGGGTATCCAGCTGTAGCAATGGTTCTCTTCATGATGTAGTTAACCTCATTGTGTCTTGCATGCCAGCCCTTGGTTTTGAAACAGTTAAGACCATGTAGACCGTATTGGTCTGCTTGCGGTTCGCTGCAAATACACGTATGTTCTGTGTGAATTGGGGCTGCAAGGCGCAGAGTCACTGCAATACGGAGGGTCTTAGAGTCGAGTCGCATTCCCACTGCCGATATGGGAACTGTTTGGAAGAAGTCCCCGGAGTGAGGTGCGCTCACAGCCTGGAGATGGGCAATCTCCCTATCTGATGTTGCAGCCCTGAGCATGTTGGCAAGCACCTTTTCAGCGATCGGGCCATCCCAACTTGACTGTTTGTGAGCCAGTGCTGCACTAGGGTTTGGTGCTGGAGCAGCAAGACTCTCCCATTCAGTGATGACACTGGCATAGTTAGGGTCCTGTATTCCTGCTGAGTGACTGAGGTTGTCAGGAAGAATTTGTCTTATTAACACGTTTGATGCTATGGAGGAGGATAGGAAAGCTGGTAGAGCAATCTGGGAGGATCTGCGTACTCCCAGCCCCCCAAGCCTGACCGGAAGTGAGGGTTGCAACCACTGTCCATCTTCAAGAAAAGATTCAATACACTTTCTAGCATGGTCTTAAGGATAGAGTCATATTCCTTGAATTTCGGCCTGCTGAAGGCTGGGGAGCATCTCAGAAAGTAGGTAAGTTTGGGGATTGACAGGCAACTGATGAGTAGGTAGAAGGCATCATATATATATATATATATATATATATATATATATATATATATATATATATATATATATATATATATATATATATATATATATACATATATATATATATATATATATATATATATATATATATATATATATATATATATATATATATATATAACAAGTCGGCCGCCTCCCACCGAGGCAGGGTGACCCAAAAAGAAAGAAAATCCCCAAAAAGAAAATGCTTTCATCATCATTCAACACTTTTACCTCACTCATACATAATCACTGCTTTTGCAGAGGTGCACAGAACACAACAGTTTAGAAGCATATACGTATATAGATATACAACATATCCCTCCAAATTGCCAATATCCCAAACCCCTCCTTTAAAGTCCAGGCATTGTACTTCCCATTTCCAGTAGCTATGTCCGGCTATATAAAAATAACCGGTTTCCCTGAATCCCTTCACTAAATATTGCCCTGCTCACACTCCAACAGCTCGTCAGATCCCAAATACCATTCGTCTCCATTCACTCCTATATAACATGCTCATGCATGCTTGCTGGAAGTCCAAGCCTCTCTCCAATAAAACCTCCTTTACCCCCTCCATCCACCCTTCCCGAGCATGACCCCTACTCCGCCTTCTTTCCCCTACAGATTTATACGCTCTCCATGTCATTTCAATTTGATCCATTCTCTCTAAATGACCAAACCACCTCAACAACCCCTCTTCCGCCCTCTCCTTCAGCCTTCTCCTAATTTCCAAACTCCGACTTTTCTGCATAATATTTACACCACACATTGCCCATAGACAGGACATCTCCACTGTCTCCAGCCGTCTACTCACTGCAGCATTTACAACCCAAGCTTCACACCTATATAAGTGTTGGTACCACTATACATTCATACATTCCGCTCTTTGCCTCCAGAGATAATGTTTTTTGTCTCCACATATGCCTCAACTCACCACTCACCTTTTTTTCCCTTGTCAATTCTGTGGCTAACCTCATCCTACATAAATCCATCCACTGACATGTTAACTCCCAAATATCTGAAAACATTCACTTCTTCCATACTCCTTTTCTCCAATCTGATATCCAATTTGTCTTTATCTAAATCATTTGACACCCTCATCCCCTTACTCTATTCTATGTTCACTTTTAACTTTCTACCTTTACACACTCTCCCAAACACGTTCACTAACCTTTGCAAGTTTTCTTTAGAATCTCCCATAAGCACAGTATCATCAGCAAAATGTAACTATGTCAATTCCCATTTTGTATTTGATTCCCCGTAATTTAATCCCACCCCTCTCCCCAGCACTCTAACATTTACTTCCTTTACAACCCCATCTATGAATATATTAAACAACCATAATGACATTACACATCCCTGTCTAATGTCTCCCTCTCTTCTACACAGCTTAACCTGAGCCTCGCTATCCTCATATAAACTCTTTACAGCATTTAGTAACTTACATCTTATTCCATACACATGCAACATCTGCCACATTGCTCTCCTATCATACACCTTTTCTAAATCCATAAATGCAATGAAAACTTACCTACCTTTATCTAAATACTATTCACATATATGCTTCAATATAAACACTTGATCTACACATCCCCTACCCACTCTGAAGCCTCCCTGCTCATCTGCAATCCTACATTCTGTCTTACCTCTAATTCTTTCAATAATAACCCTACCGTACACTTTTCCTGGTATACTCAGTAAACTTATTCCTCTATAATTTTCAATCTTTTTGTCCCCCTTCCCTTTATATAAAAGAACTATACATGCTCTCTGCTAATCCCTAGGTACCTTCCCCTCTTTCATACATTTATTAAACAAAAATACCAACCACTCTAACGCAAAATACCCCCCCTGCTTTTAACATTTCTGTCATGATCCCATCAGTTCCAGCTGCTTTACCCATTTTCATTCTACGTAATGCCTCACGCACCTTCCTCACACTCACATCCTCCTCTTATTCATTCCTAAAAGATGGTATACCTCCCTGGCCAGTGCATGAAATTACCACCTCTCTTTCATCCTCGACATTTATAAGTTCCTCAAAATATTTCCGCCATCTACCCAATACCTCCATCTCCCCATCTACAAACTCCCCTACTCTGTTTTTAACTGACAAATCCATTCGTTCCCTCCAAAAATTTTTCTTATTTTCATGAAAATTTCTTGACAATGCCTCTTCCATTCTATCATCTGCTCTCCTTTTGCCCTCTCTCACCACTCTCTTCACCTTACTTTTACTCTCCATATACTCTGCTCTTCTTATAACACTTCTGGTTTGTAAAAAAACTCTCATAAGCCACCTTTTTCTCTTTTATCACACCCTTTACTTCATTATTCCACCAATCACTCCTCTTTCCCCCTGCACCCACCCTCCTATAACCACAAACTTCTGCCCCACATTCTAATACTGCATTTTTAAAACTATTCCAACTCTCTTCAACCATCCCCCCCTACCACTCATACTTGCACTAGCCCACCTCTCTGTCAATAGTTGCCTATATCTCACCCGAACTTCCTCATCCCTTAGTTTATATATTTTCACCTCTCTCTCTTACTTGTTGTTGCCATTTTCCTCTTGTGCCATCCATCTCTTACTCCAACTGTAGCTACAACTAAATAATGATCCGATATATCAGTTGCCCCTCTATAAACGTGTACATCCTGGAGCCTACCCGTCAACCTTTTATTCACCAATACATAATCTAACAAACTACTTTCATTATGTGCTATATCATACCTTGTATATTTATTTATCCTCTTTTTCATAAAATAGGTATTACTTATTACCAAACCTCTTTCTACACATAGCTCAATTAAAGGCTCCCCATTTTCATTTACCCCTGGCACCCCAAATTTACCTACTACTCCCTCCACAACATTTTTACCCACTTTAGCATTGAGATACCCAACCACAAGTACTCTCACACTTGGTTTCAAAACTCTCCACGCATTCACTCAACATTTCCTAAAATCTCTCTCTCTCCTCTACACTTCTCTCTTTTCTAGGTGCATATACGCTTACTATACCCCACTTTTCGCATCCAACCTTTATTTTACTCCACAAAATCCTTGAATTAATACATTTATACTCCCTCTTTTTCTGCCATAGCTTATCCTTCAACATTATTGATACTCCTTCTTTAGCTCCAACTCTATTCGAAACCCCTCACCTAATCCCGTTTATAAATAACAAAAAAAGTCACAATACCGTGACTGGAACGATACACAAATAACCCGCACATAAAAGAGAGTCGTAAGCTTCTCTCTTTTATGTGCGGGTTATTTGTGTATAATCCCGTTTATTTCTCCCCACTGAAACTCTCCCACCCTCTTCAGCTTTGTTTCATTTAAAGCCAGGACATCCAGCTTCTTCTCATTCATAACATCCACAATCATCTCTTTCTTATCATTTGCACAACATCCACGCACATTCAGACTTCCCACTTTGACAATTTTTTTCTTTTTCTTTTTAGTAATTATTACAGGAATAGGGGTTACTAGCCCATTGTTCCCGGCATTTTAGTTGACTTTTAAAACACGCATGGATTACGGTGGAAAGATTCTTTTTCCACTTCCCAATGGATATAAAAGGAAAAGTAATAAGAACAAAAACTATTAAGATAATATCTAAGAAAGCTCAGATGAGTGTATGTAAATAAACGTTTACATATATGTGTAGTGTGACCTAAGTGTAAGTAGAAGTAGCAACACGTACCTGTAATCTTGCATGTTTATGAGACAGACAAGACACCAGCAATCCTACCATCATGTAAAACAATTACAGGCTCTCGTTATACTCCCACTTGGCAGGACGTTAGTACCACCCTGGGTGGTTGCTGTCTACCAACCTACTACATACATACATATATATATATATATATATATATATATATATATATATATATATATATATATATATATATATATATCTTTGTGTGTGTGTGTGTGTGTGTGTGTGTGTGTGTGTAAAGTTTTTCTTCTTCTCTTTTTTAGTAAATGTCTACAGGAGAAGGGATTACTAGCCCATTGCTCCCGGCATTTTAGTCGCCTCATACGACACGCATGGCTTACGGAGGAAAGATTCTTTTCCACTTCCCCATGGACAATAGAAGAAATAAAGAAGAACAGGAGCTATTTAGAAAAAGGAGAAAAACCTAGATGTATGTATATATATATGCATGTGCGTGTCTGTGAAGTGTGACCAAAGTGTAAGTTGGAGTAGCAAGATATCCCTGTTATCTAGCGTGTTTATGAGACAGAAAAAGAAACCAGCAATCCTACCATCATGCAAAACAGTTACAGGTTTCTGTTTCACAGTCATCTGGCATGACGGTAGTACTTCCCTGGGTGGTTGCTGTCTACCAACCTACTACCTAGGGGAATGTATGAGAGTATACTTTTACCAACGCTCTTATATGGGTGTGAAGCATGGGTGATGAATGTTGCAGCGAGGAGAAGGCTGGAGGCAGTGGAGATGTCATGTCTGAGGGCATGTGTGGTGTGAATATAATGCAGAGAATTCGTAGTTTGGAAGTTAGGAGGAAGTGCGGGATTAAAAAAACTGTTGTCCAGAGGGCTGAGGAAGGGTTGTTGTGGTGGTTCGGACATGTAGAGAGAATGGAGCGGAACAGAATGATTTCAAGAGTGTATCAGTCTGTAGTGGAAGGAAGGCGGGATAGGGGTCGGCCTAGGAAAGGTTGGAGGGAGGGGGTAAAGGAGGTTTTGTGTGCGAGGGGCGTGGACTTCCAGCAGGCATGCGTGAGCGTGTTTGATAGGAGTGAATGGAGACAAATGGTTTTTAATACTTGACGTGCTGTTGGAAAGTGAGCAAAGTAACATTTATGAAGGGATTCAGGGAAACCGGCAGGCCGGACTTGAGTCCTGGAGATGGGAAGTACAGTGCCTGCACTCTGAAGGAGGAGTGTTAATGTTGCAGTTTAAAAACTGTAGTGTAATGCACCCTTCTGGCAAGACAGTGATGGAGTGAATGATGGTGAAAGTTTTTCTTTTTTCGGGCCACCCTGCCTTGGTGGGAATCGGCCAGTGTGTTAATAATAATAATAATAATAATAATAATAATAATATATATATATATATATATATATATATATATATATATATATATATATATATATATATATATATATATATATATATATACAAGGAATTCGCGAGAGCAAGCGAAATATACGCAAACACTGATCTCTGGCTGAAGGAGTCTCGAACCTACGAGCCTTAGGACAAGGTACGCAGTGCTTTACCAGTCTACCAACACTGGACAATACTTTGGCGTGTAGCCTGCGCTATACGTTTGATCCAAGGTAGCCAGCTTTCAGGGAGAAGGCTTACAGCTTTTCATCTCATCCCCTGCATGCATCACCCTTACTAGAGATTTTAACAAAGCAAGGAATTCGCGAGATCATGCGAAATATACACAAACACTGATCTCTGGCTGAAGGAGACTCGAACCTGCGAGCCTTAGGACAAGGTACGCAGTGCTTTACCAATCTACCAATATATATATATATATATATATATATATATATATATATATATATATATATATATATATATATATATATATATATATATATATATATATATATTTTTTTTTTTTTTTTTTTTTTTTTTTTTTTTTTTTTTTATATAGGATGGGGTCCACCTCTGGTGTAAATTGTGGGACCCATTGCCTCGGAGAAGTGCATAAAAAGACTTCAAGGAAGAATATTTGGATTTCTTCCTGAAGCCGTTTGAATATTCCACTTCCCCTACCACCCCATCTTTTAGTATATTTTTTTTTTTACCAATAGGAATATTTTATTACATAATATGGTACAGAAGATTTAAGAGATACATTGTTGATATAAAGGTGGCATATACGGTACATGTTGTTACATGTGTATCACCAGTTATAAGGCGAAAATCTCATCCAGCTCCTCAGAGCTGGGGCGTGTGCCCAAAATACAGCAGGCATTACCCCTTTGAACAGCCGCACTGAGCCGCTGGAACAGAAAACTAGCTGCCCTGGGATCCCTAGTTACCCTGATGAGTCTTTTTCCCAGCTCCTTAAGGAATTTAGATGCACTCTTTCCCCATGAGCCAAGGGTCTCTGAGCCTATGGGAACAAACATATAATGATGGGCAAGTTCTCCATATTTTCTAGACTTTTGGGACTCCCTGAAGCTGGCGGCTGCCCCTCCTTCCTCCCTGGTGTATTGGAGATAGGTATCAGCCAAGGTAGATGCACATGTATAGTCCCACACCACCTGCTTCCCATCTGTCCAGGCTTGAAGGGTGATACCATCTGGACGCTTCTGGCTGCCATCAGATCTGCATAGTTGGGGTGGCTCCCTTACTGCTGGGCATCCAGCTGTTGTGAGGCTCCTCTTGATAATGTTATTAACCTCCTCATGTCTTGCAATCTTTCCCTCGGATTTACGGCACACAAGACCATGGTACCCGAATCGGTCTGCTGCTTCACTGCCACAAATACACCTGTGTTCGGCGAGAATAGGGGCGGCAAGTCGAAGGGCAACACCGATGCGGATGGTCTGTGGGTCGAGACGTGTGCCAAGGCTGGAGTTGGGAACAGCCAACAGAAAGTCCCCAGCATGAGGGGCTCTCACTGCCAGGAGGCGGGCTCTATCCTTCCCTGACACACTCTGAAGCATTGTTGAGGCAATATTTTCCACTATTGGACCATCCCAGTGCGATTGTTTGTAGTTGTTGGGGGGAGCAGGTCTGGCTCCAGAGCCCGTTAGATTATCCCAGATCATTGCTCCGTCAATGAATTTTTGGTCCTGGACTCCTACCTTGTCCCTAAGATGTTCAGGGAGAATCGCTGCTACAAGCTCTCTGGATGCAATACACGAGGACAGAAAAGCAGGTAACGCAATCTGTGATGACTTGCGGACACCAATGCCTCCTAGTCTGACTGGAAGTGTAGCTTGGTTCCACTGCCCGTCTTCTAGAGTAAGGTTAAGTACTATCGTAAAAATCTGCCTCAGAATACTGTCATATTCGTGCAGTATAGGGTTATCATATGAAGGTGCACATCTTAGGAAATATGTCAACCTGGGCAGACTCAAGCACTTTGTGAGAAGGTACAAGGCATCGTGGGTGTCCAGATTGCCTATTCGTTGTTCCATTCTCCTTAACTCTTCCAATTTCTTCCTGAGAATTGTGTCAATGGCATTGCTTCCCAGAGGTGCTCCTAGCAAGACACTATTTGTGGGGGCAATGACTGCTGCTCCTGGTAGTTTTGATCTCACTGCATTTATCACTTGTTGACTGACTGAGATGATTTCACATTTGGATGGATTCAGGATGAGACCCATTTCCTGTCCCCGTGTCATTACCTGTGTAAGGTCATGTAGGAGGGACTCTTTTGTACCTGCTAGTGTGCCATCATCTAGGAACCAGATGTTTAGCTCGCTGGTCAGTCTGACTGTGATTTCCCTAACTGCTATACAGAAGAGAAATGGTGCAAGAGGATCTCCTTGTTGGACACCCTCCGATGATGTAATTTCATGCTCTCCAAAGAGAAGCATTGATTCCTTGCTATACCCGGCTGAAACAAAAGGGAAGAGACCAGGGAAATGTTCTTGTACTGCTGCTAATACCACGTCTCTTTTCAGGAGATTGAACGCATTCTTGAAATCTAATTTTACCACTGCATTGTCCTCAGGCAGGTTGTTGATATACGCCCTTGTTGCATGAACCGCTGCTTCACTTCCTTGAGAGACCCCAAAGCCAAGCTGGTTTGGTTGAATCATCATGGCTGCCTGTGCACGAATACTTCGGACAGCAGCTTTGGATACGAGGCGGCGTAAGGTGTTGCCTACTGCAATTGGCCGAATTCCTCCATCCTTCTTTTTAAGTGCACAAAGTGTTGCACCAAAAAAGAAAGGTCTAATTTCATCAGGGATCAGACCAGCCAAGGAATTGTTGACGAACCTTGTGATCTCTGAAAGCAGTGTCTCTGCAATTTCCCCAATAACTGGATTAACCATTTCCTTTAAATGCTGTGGCCTTATTCCAGTGTAACCTCCAGCAGAGCCAGATGGGAACGACATTATTGCTTTGTAAATGTCTGAGTCTTCCACTATCAATGGTTCCATAGTGGGGACAGAGGTGTTGGAACTGTTGGTGCCACTGGTTTCCCTGGCAGGGTGCTTTCCTATAAGTGCTTCAGCCGTGTCAGCATCCCTGGGAGCAACTGTATCTTCACTGGTAATAATTCTTATTGCCCCCACTGTGTTGCCCTCTTCAATTTTCTTGCTCACCTGGACTCTGACTTTTTCACTGTCAGTAGAGTGAGTGGGGGTTCTGCCTCTCCCTTTTTTGTGTTTACGGGGAAGGCGAATGAGGTTATCAACTCTAGGAAAATCTCTTAAGGATTTAATTATCATTGAGGCTAGCCTCTTTCCCCTTCTTTCCGGCACAGCTAAGCAGACATTGCCAAAAAGTAGCAAGTTGTGCCATGTCTTGATGGTTGGTGGAGCATTTAAAATAGTGGAACCATCGTTTACTTTTTTCAGGAGGTCTGTAAGTTTCCCAGCTGCGTGTGGACGGGCTGCTTTGGGAATATGTGTGAGTGTCCTGGTACCTGTTGCTTTAATTGCTTCCAAGAGATTGTCTGATGAGATGAAATCTGTTGGTGAGGGTTCAGGTGCCTGAGGTGGCTCTGGATCCTCACTTTCCACAGGAGGACATCCTGAACCAGGGCAACTACCGTGCTTGCGGAGGAAACCATTCGAGTTGAGACAACGAAGCTGTAAGCATGACCGACACTTGCCTCTCCTAGTATTGCCAACCGTGCCATTTCCCTGGCTGCTTGCTTCCTCCTGGTTGGCATCCATCTGCTAGACTAGACAATAGGAGTGGAATATGACATGCTGGATGGGTATGGTGCGTGGAAGGTAGTGAACTTGACCGTGGTGGCCTGGTGGAGTTTGAGGGGCAGGGAGGGGAAGGGGAAAACTTCCCCTGGGAATTAGGTGGGGGAGGCGCAGGTTGTTGAGTGGGGTTATCCCGGGAAGTACAATACACATGAAATATATATATATATTTCTCACATTAAAAAAGAACTGTATAAGAGGAGTGCATAAGGCTTGTAAGGCTGAGACATCACCTTACATATACACTGGCACCTGACTCAACACGCTCAGTGTGAGAGTGTAGTGAAGATTTTGACAGGTTATATGTTAAGTGAAATTTATGAGTGACATGTCAGGCATTCTATTAAATGTAAATGAATTTAATTTATAAAACCCTGAACTAATAATTGTTTTGAATTCTATATTATTTTTATTTAGTTTTTTTGAAACTTGATTTGATCATATTTCTCTCACCCATAGGTCTGCTGGATGCAACTTTCTCTGCGTTTTGAAAATCGATTGAGTGGATAAAATATCTCACAAGAATAAGCAAAGCATTGCAATCTTGTCCAGTTCTAATGCATTATTTATGCTGTTATAATCTTAATGGCTTTTCAGTTTGGCAGAATTAAACTTTATTGCCTTTTTTTTACCGGTAATGAGCGTTTTGGGAGATATTCTTAATCAAATGTTATTTTTAATCAAATGTTTGTGTTTTTGTTAAGATTTTTAAATACAACTTTGATTTTAAAATTCTTACCTAAATAAGGTATATCAAGAAGTTTTTCATGGTAAGATCGAGTCCAAATATTATTGGATGAATATATTTGTTTGTCCTTTTTCGAACTGTAAAATGTATTTCTGGAAATTTTATAAAATTTATCAGTATTTTTTTGTGGGTATTTTACATCATTTTATAGTTCTCCATCTATGAACTCTGGGCTGCAAATCTCAAATCAAATTCATGGACGATGTAAGGAATAATAGTGCACATAAGAACAGTTATTTGTTGGTTTTCATTATATTTTTAATTTAAAATTATGATTCCCTAACATCTTAAAATGGGAATGAGTTATTATGTTCAAACCCGTCAGTAAACTTTATGGAAAAGGTTAGAATATTTACTCAATAAATAAATAACAAAAAGGCACAATACCGTGACTGGAACGATACACAAATAACCCGCACATAAAACAGAGAAGCTTACGACGACGTTTCGGTCCGACTTGGACCATTGACAAAGTCACACTGTTACTTTGTCAATGTCAAAGTCACAGTGTGACTTTGTCAATGGTCCAAGTCGGACCGAAACGTCGTCGTAAGCTTCTCTCTTTTATGTGCGGGTTATTTGTGTATAGAATATTTACTCCATCTAGGAAATGGCTTACATGTATATAAGTTGTCACTAAAAATAAAACGTCATCAACATATCTGTACCATTTATTTTTATCAGGAAGGATTCTGGGAAGCAGTAATGTTTCAAAATATTCCAAGTACAAATTGTTAAGGATAGGTGTGAGATAGGATTTCCCATTGACATACAAAATTTCTGAATGTAAATTTAGCCATTAAATACAAATTTTCCATTAACAATGCATTGTTTAATAAGATCAATGATTGTTGGTACTGGCAACTCTAAATTCAAATTATCGAGATCCTCAGATAGGAAAATTAGTCATCAGCTGGAACTTTTGTGAACAACGAAGTGACATAAGAACTAATTATTTTGTAATTATTTAAATCAGTCATGGTGCTTAATTTATTAACTAAATCAAAAATACTTTTAACATTTAAGTTAGAAACTTTGGAACAAGATTACTTAACAGAATCTTTCCCAGTAAAGCTAAGTGGTACAGATATGTTAATATTGTTTTATGCTTAATGACCAAGAAATAAGATATAAACAATTTTTGATTTTGAATTAAATATCCAATTCTTTCCATAAAGTTTATTGTTGAATTTGAGCAAAATAACTTATTGCCTTTTGTGAACGTTTAATTTAATAAGCGAAGCCACGATTTTAAATTCAAAATAAACAGAAAACCAACAAATAACTGCTCTTAGGTACACTGTTATTCTTCACATCAGGAGAGAGTTAAACGTTTTGTATTCCCATCCATGTTTTCCAGAGTTTAGCGTATTTTCAGCAAAGATTTCATAGATGAAGAAATCTTGAAGATTTATGAAGCAGTGAATGATCTAAAATATACAAAAAAAATAACTGATAAATCTTATTAAACTGTCAGAAATATATTTTACAAATTGAAGAAACACAGACAAACATATTCGACCAGGAGTATGTTGGCTCTCCCTTACCACAACAACCTTCTTGATATATATGCTTACTTATGAACTCTCAACCATACAACTGCTTCATATCAAACAGTTCTATAGTTGAGAGAAATATAATCGAATCAAGCTTCAAAAAAATTGAATTGATTTTAATATGAATATTAGTTCATAGTTGTACAATTTAGATTAATGTATAACTAATAAAATTTGAGGAGAATTGTAATAATGAGACGAGTGTAATGTTGCATGTGAGGTGATATCTCAGCCTTATGATTATTATTATTATTATGATAATCAGAAAGAAGCGCTGAACCTACAAGGGTCATCAGCCTTATAAGCGTACTGCTGTTCTATTATTTTTGCAGTTCCTTGATAATGTGAGAAATCCCAAAAGAGCTTGGAAGTTCACTATTTTTAATATGTTCTCAATCGGGTTTTTTTGACACCATTATTACAGACAGACCTTTTTAAGTAGAGGAAGCACTGTTTTACACCCCTTTACGCTCTTCTTTTTTTCCACTCACATTTCTCTCTCTCTCTCCCTCTCTCTCTCTCTCTCTCTCTCTCTCTCTCTCTCTCTCTCTCTCTCTCTCTCTCTCTCTCTCTCTCTCTCTCTCTCTCTCTCTCTCTCTCTCTCTCACTCACTCTCTTTTTACACAGGGTTTGACAAGGTTAAGGATCCCTAGCTTTATTGACAAGCTATTTACAGGTTAAGGATTCCTAACTTTATTGGCAAGCTAAGACAACAGGATGAAGTTGGAGCCATCTGTGGGCCAGCATTTTCATTTAATCAACTGACTTTATCTCCTTGACATCATTATGCTATACGAATGTGTTCCATACTCGAGTCATCCTGGGTATATATGATCTCAGATGAAGTGATGTTCTGGAGAAGGGTACAGCCAGAGTGAAGTTGCTGCTTTCTGCCCGTCTTGTGGCATAAAAGCTTGTTTCACGCTGTCCTCGAAGTGGATGCAAGTGTGGTACTTTGACAATATTGGCCTTGTACATAACACTAAGGCCACCCACATCCCTCCTATGTTGAAGGCTCTGCTGAAATGATAGATCTATCCAGGATGGGTCCAGGCGAGAGATGATGTTACTTGCCATCTATTTCCCCAAGCTGATATAGCTCTCAGCTGGTGATTGATGTAGCTTAGAGCAGCTGGCATTTCATCTCTTGGATAAGTGAATGTCAGTGTACAGCCGTCTGCATATGCATGTGATTCTGGGATGAGATGAAGAAGGTCGTTGAAGTAGACATTCCATAACAATGGTCCCAGCACGCTTCCTTGTGGAACACTTGCCCCTATACGATGTCTTGCTGATTCCGTTCCTTTGAGAACTACACTTAGAGATCTACCATGAAGGTAATCACTGAGAAGACATAGCGTAGAGCCTGCAATTCCCAGTGCTTGAAGTTTTGCTAAGAGGCCCTGGTGCCACACCCGGTCGAAAGCGCCAGCAATGTCCAGTGCTTCCACACAGCTGACTTTGGATTCATCCAGTGACTGGTGCCACTTAGTGGAGAGGTTTAACAACAGATCAGCAGCAGAGTAACCTTTCCTGAAGCCATATTGACGATCCCGAAGTAGTGAGTGATAGTCAAAAAACTCTGTCATTTGTCTTGAGATTATTGTCTCAAGGATCTTACCAGTGATTGACAGGAGTGACACTGGTCTGTAGTTGCTGATATCTGCTCTGCTCTTCTTTTTGTGAACAGGGACTACATTTGCCTCTTTCCATAGAGAGGGCCATTTACACTGTTCTAGGCAGTGCTGAAAGATGCGAGTTACAGGTGCTGCTAGCTGGTCTGCACATCTTCTCAGCAATCTTGGGCTCAACTTGTCTGGGCCCACAGCCTTTTCTTGGTCAAGCGATTTAAGAAGGAAATACACCTCCTCTTACCTCATTGTCAACACTGACAGTTTTGACACAGTTCTTGCAGCTAGCCAAGGAGGGTCCCTTGCTGGATCAGGAACTTGCATTTTGGTAGCAAAGTGTTCAGCAAAGAGGTCCGCCTTCTCTTGACTACTAGTAGAGGTGGTCCCATCCTGTCGATTTAGAGGTGGAATGAGTTCATCAGGCAGATAACCTTTTCTGCCGTTGACCAGGGACCACCAGGTTTTGGAGCCTACCCTAACTGATGCTAGCTTTCTTTTAGTGTCCACCTCCCATTTAGCAATGGCCCACTTTTGAACGTCACCCATATTCCTACAGGCTTGCCTGTGCAATTTCCTATTATAGGTGGTAGGATGTCTCTTATACCTTCGCCATGCTTTGTACTTAGCAGTAGCAGCCTCTCGACAACGAAAGCCAAACCAAGGCTGATCTGTAGGCTTCGTCACATATTGCCGGTGAGGAATGTGTTCTTGTTGTAGATTAAGGATGTGTCCAGTGAAGGCTTTCACTTGGTTGTCAACATCCCCTTGGAGAAGAGCATTCCAATCGGTGGTGGCGAGCTCAGAGCAAAGGGCTGGCCAATTACTTCTTTCCCATAGCCAGGTTGTGCGTGTGGACTCCTCACCTCGTTCTGTTGGGATCTCTCTCTTTTTTTTTTTTTTTTTTTTTTTTTACACAGGGTTTGACAAGGTTAAGGATCCCTAGCTTTATTGACAGCTATTTACAGGTTAAGGATTCCCAACTTTATTGGCAAGCTAAGAGCTGTTACCTACATCAGCTCATTTGAAAGCATTTTTATTGTTATGAGACATACAAGTAGGAAACAGGATGAAGTTGGAGCCATCTGTGGGCCAGCATTTTCATTTGATCAACTGACTTTATCTCGTTGACATCATTATGCTGTACGAATGTGTTCCATACTCGAGTCATCCTGGGTATGTATGATCTCAGATGGAGTGATGTTCTGGAGAAGGGTACAGCCAGAGTGAAGTTGCTGCTTTCTGCCCGTCTTGTGGCATAAAAGCTTGTTTCACGCTGTCCTCGAAGTGGATCCAAGTGTGGTATTTTGACAATATTGGCCTTGTACATAACAGTAAGGCCACCCACATCCCTCCTATGTTGAAGACTCTGCTGAAATGACAGATCTATCCAGGATGGGTCCAGGCGAGAGATGAGACGTCTTGCTCTGTTCTCTACTCTGTCAAGCAGTCGCAGATGAGAGGGGGGGGGGCAGGCAAACCAAGAAAGTGGAGCATACTCAAGGTGCGAGCGTACTTGTGCCTCGTACAGAATCTTGCAACCCCTACTGTCAAGCAGATGCGAGATACGGCGAAGTGCTGTAAGCTTCCTGGCTGCCTTGTTTGCAAGATTTACAACATGGTTCTTCATGGTTAGTTTGGAGTCAAATTTCACCCCAAGGATATCAACTTCTTCTCCAGGTGCCAACACCCTCCCATTCATCCTTACTACTGCCCCAGCATTACCATCATGGTGCCTAGAGACGATCATCATTTGCGTTTTCTCAGGTGCAAATGTTACTTGCCATCTATTTCCCCAAGCTGATACAGCTCTCAG
>NW_027200512.1:0-19890 GCF_038502225.1 Cherax quadricarinatus | reverse complement strand
AATGGAAGACTCACAGCTGGCAGAAGTAATGTTGAAGCCAAGACACAGATCAAGGACACCTCCATAGATATGTGTGGGTTCAAGGTCACCTACAATTTGCACATTATCATGACTGTTTAAGAGTGACAACAGTTGATTGCCATTACGATTACCAAACTGAGAGTTTCCAATGCTTTTGTGTCTTGCATTATAATCACCAATAATGAGAGTAGGTTCAGATTGAGCACAAGTTGGGAGCTCCAAGTAATTAAACTTATCAGCAGGAGCGTACAAGTTAAATATGTTGAGAGCAGAGTTCCCAATGTAAATCCTAACACCGTGATACTGTAGCCCCTCTGTTTTCTTATGTGCAAGAAGTTGATGGGGAAGTGATTTTTTAATATATAGAACACAAGAATTAGTAGATTTGAGGTTATATGCAACAAACGATGGCAATTTAGGGGGTTGGGATTTTTCAGGGACTCTGCACTCTTGTAGACACACAATATCAATGGATTCAGTGGTTACTTTATGATGCAGGTCAGAAAATCTTTTTCTAAGTGACGCAATATTCCAACTTAAAATGGATAGTTTATACGAGTTTGGTTCCATTATAAAAGTCCAGGGATAGTTTTCAATTTCTCAGCAAAATGAAAAAACTTACTAAATAACAAACAGACATAATCAATATCAATATCATCAGTATTATCCTTATCCATGAGTCTCCTAAGTGCACTTCCATTAGTGAGACCTCTTGGGAGTCTTTGTACACAGAGGTCACTGCGCTCTTTGTCTGTGAATGTATGGAAGGTGACACTATCCCTCGCACTCAACTCTCCGCTTTTATTACACTCATCACTATCATCACATGTATCACTTCCCTCATCATTATGACCAGTGATACATACACCATTATCAACAACCGGGTCATCTCCACACTCAGTATCTATCAATACATTACACTCATCAGGTTGACTATCATGATGGCCTTCACTGCCCTTATCATCTTCACTGTGATTGTAAACACCACTATCAGATTCATCGTTTTTGTGATTATTAACACCACTGCAATCATCAGTTTGTTCATCATCACCACACTCATTTTCATAATGGCTGACTATCTGTGGGTTGATGTACTCATTTGCAACCTCTGTAAGTTTTTCCTCGTGGTGCTCAAGTTGTTGTTTCAAACACCATTGTTGCTTCTCCAGTACTGTTATGCGCAGCTGCATGTTGTGTACCACCCCAGCAAGACTAGCGTCATCAGGAAGTATGAAGTCCCGATCAGCTGAGTCAGGTGGCTGACTGACAGCTGACTCAGCCAGACAGATGGTGTCAACACCAGCAGCATTACTAGTGTTGATAGCAGACGTGATCGTGCTCTGTTGATGTACTCCCAGAGTGACTCGCTCAACCATATTGTCTGAGTTCAGGCATGGGTCAGTATTCAGACATGAAGTATCTGGTAGGCTTATTGCCTCATCATGGGGGGTGATGGGTGAGGCGGGAGCTCTGCGGCTGGCGATGTGGGCAGCTTTCGCTCTGCAGTCAGCATGAGCAGCTGTGACTCCTGGAGTCTTACAATTGATACATTCTAATGCAACGGTCTGGTGTTTCTTGATCATATCATAGCACTGGTGAGAAGGATGGGCCTTGGCACACACTGCACACCAGTGTGACTTAGATGAGCATTTCCAAGCAATGTGACCCCAGCGCTGACACTTGACCCCCTAGACTGTACTCCATCTGCGGTCTTCTTTGCCCTTCCCCAATCCTCATGACTTTGCACTTGGTGGGATTGAACTCCAGGAGCCAGTTGCTGGACCAGGTCTGCAGCCTGTCCAGATCCCTTTGTATTTCTGCTGGTCTTCGATCGAATGAACTCTTCTCATCAACTTCACGTCATCTGCAAACAGTGACACCTCGGAGTTTATTCCTTCCGTCATGTCGTTCACAAATACCAGAAACAGCACTGGTCCTAGGACTGACCACTGTGGGACCCCATTGGTCACAGGTGCCCACTCTGACACCTCGCCTCGTACCATTACTCGCTGCTGTCTTCCTGACAAGTATTCCCTGATCCATTGCAGTGCCTTCCCTGTTATTCCTGCTTGGTCCTCCAGTTTTGGCACTAATCTCTTGTGTGGTACTGTGTCAAACGCCTTCTTGCAGTCTAAGAAAATGCAATCCACCCAACCCTCTCTCTCTTCTCTTACTGCTGTCACCATGTCATAGAACTCCAGTAGGTTTGTGACACAGGATTTCCCGTCTCTGAAACCATGTTGTCTGCTGGTGATGAGATCATTCCTTTCTAGATGTGTGTGTGTGTGTGTGTGTGTGTGTGTGTGTGTGTGTGTGTGTGTGTGTGTGTGTGTGTACTCACCTATTTGTGGTTGCGTGTGTGTGTGTGTGTGTGTGTCTCAATCAATATTTGCACCAATAACTCACTACAGTTGTGACCGGGTGTGGAAGTGTGAATTGCTCATTACACTATAATTTGTTCATGATTGTAGCCATGTATAAACGTAAGTAACCATTCTTACAGAATTCATTACCTTTGTAACTTGTGAGCTCATTACCTTTGTACCTAGTTCAGCTATCAACACTTTGGGGGCCCAGTCCCTGGACCCATTACGTACCTCTGTAATCTGTAAATACCTGTGTAACTTGCCATGATTGTGACCAGACCTACCTGGAGTTCATTACCTTTGTAAATTGTGAGTTCATTACCTTTGTAAATTGTGAGTTCATTACCTTTGTAAATTGTGAGTTCATTACCTCTGTAACTTGCTCAGCTATCAAAACTTTGGAGTCCAGTCCCTGGACCAATTATGTACCTCTGTAATCTTTTGACTACCGCCCACAGGATGGGTATGGGGTGCATAATAAACATATTAAACTATTATTTCTAATATGGCATCACTTGTGCAAGTCGTCTGCTACCATATCTCACATTTATGTTTATTTATTCTACTGTGGGGTGTATTTATCATATTTATGTTATGCATCGTGTTTATTACATAATTTTGAAAAAATATCATAGATGGATTAATGAAAATGTGCATATTACCTGGAGTTTACCTGGAGAGAGAGTTCCGGGGGTCAACGCCCCCGCGGCCCGGTCTGTAACCAGGCCTCCTGGTGGATCAGAGCCTGATCAACCAGGCTGTTACTGCTGGCAGCACGCAAACCAACGTACGAGCCACAGCTCAGCTGGTCAGTTACAGACTTTATGCGCTTGTCCAGTGCCAGCTTGAAGACTGCCAGGGGTCTGTTGGTAATCCCCCTTATGTATGCTGGCAGGCAGTTGAACAGTCTCGGGCCCCTGACACTTATTGTATGGTCTCTTAACGTGCTAGTGACACCCCTGCTTTTCATTGGGGGGTTGTTGCATCGTCTGCCAAGTTTTTTGCTTTCGTTTTGAGTGATTTTCGTGTGCAAGTTCGGTACTAGTCCCTCTAGGATTTTCCAGGTGTATATAATCATGTATCTCTCCTGCCTGAGTTCCAGGGAATACAGGTTCAGGAACTTCAACCGCTCCCAGTAATTGAGGTGTTTTATCTCCGTTATGCGTGCCTTGAAGGTTCTCTGTACATTTTCTAGGTCAGCAATTTCACCTGCCTTGAAAGGTGCTGTTAGTGTTCAACAATATTCCAGCCCAGATTGAACAAGTGACCTGAAGAGTGTCATCATGGGCTTGGCCTCCCTAGTTTTGAAGCTTCTCATTACCCATCCTGTCATTTTTCTAGCAGCTGCAATTGATACAATGTTATGGTCCTTGAAGGTGAGATCCTCCGACATGATCACTCCCAGGTCTTTGTCGCTCTATTTTGTGGCCAGAGTTTGTTTTATACTCTGATGAAGATTTAATTTCCCCTTGTTTACCATATCTGAGTAATTGAAATTTCTCATCGTTGAACTTCATATTGTTTTCTGCAGCCCACTGAAAGATTTGGGTAATGTCCGCCTGGAGCCTTGCAGTGTCTGCAATGGAAGACACTGTCATGCAGATTCGGGTGTCATCTGCAAAGGAAGACACGGTTCTGTGGCTGACATCCTTGTCTATGTCAGATATGAGGATGAGAAACAAGATAGGAGCGAGTACTGTGCCTTGTGGAACAGAACTTTTCACTGTAGCTGCCTCGGACTTTACTCTGTTGACTACTACTCTTTGTGTTCTGTTTGTGAGGAAATTATAGATCCATCTACAAACTTTTCCTGTTATTCCTTTAGCACGCATTTTGTGCACCATTACGCCATGGTCACACTTGTCGAAGGATTTTGCAAAGTCTGTATATATTACATCTGCATTCTTTTTGTCTTCTAGTGCATCTAGGACCTTGTCGTAGTGATCTTATAATTGAGACAGACAGGAGTGACCTGTTCTAAACCCATGTTGCCCTGGGTTGTGTAATTGATGGTTTTCTAGATGGGTGGTGATCTTGTTTCTTAGGACCCTTTCAAAGATTTTTATGATATGGGATGTTAGTGCTATCGGTCTGTAGTTCTTTGCTATTGCTTTACTGCCCCCTTTGTGGAGTGGGGCTATGTCTGTTGTGTTTAGTAACTGTGGGATGACCCCCGTGTCCATGCTCCCTCTTCATAGGATGGTAAAAGGTCGTGATAGGGGCTTCTTGCAGTTCTTGATGAACACAGAGTTCCATGAGTCTGGCCCCGGGGCAGAGTGCATTGGCATGTCAGTTATCGCCTGTTCGAAGTCATTTTGCATCAGGATAACATCAGATAGGCTTGTGTTAACCATATTCTGTGGCTCTCTCATAAAAAATTCATTTTGATCTTCGACTCTCAGTCTGGTTAGCGGCTTGCTAAAAACTGAGTCATATTGGGACTTGAGTAGCTCACTCATTTCCTTTCTGTCATCTGTGTAGGACCCATCTTGTTTAAGTAGGGGCCCAATACTGGACGTTGTTCTCGACTTTGATTTGGCATAGGAAAAGAAATACTTTGGGTTTTTTTCGATTTCATTTATGGGTTTTAGTTCTTCCCACAATTCCTGACTCCTGTAAGATTCCTTTAGCTTAAGTTCGATGTTTGTTATTTCTCTGACCAGTGACTCCCTACGCATTTCAGATATATTGGCCTCTTTTAGCCTCTCTGTTATTCTTTTCCGTCGCCTGTGAAGGGAGCGCCTGTCTCTTTCTATTTTACATCTACTCCTCCTTTTCCTTAGGGGAATAAGCCTTGTGCATTCATCGAGTGCCACCGAGTTAATCTGTTCTAGCCATAAGTTGGGGTCTGTGTTGCTTAGTATATCTTCCCAGCTTAAATCGGTTAGGACTTGGTTTACTTGGTCCCACTATATGTTTTTGTTATTGAAGTTGAATTTAGTGAATGCTCCCTCGTGACTAATCTCATTATGTCGGCCAGGTGCTCCGCGCATACATGTCTTAGCCTCGATTATGTTGTGATCTGAGTATTGTTTTTGGTATTTTGTATCAGATCATCATTGTTAGTGAAGATGAGGTCTAGTGTATTCTCCAGTCTAGTAGGCTCTATTATTTGCTGGTTTAAATTGAATTTTATGCAGAGATTTAAAAGCTCGTTTGTGTGTGAGTTCTCGTAAGAGCTGCCTCCTGGTGTTATCACTGCAACAACATTATTTGCTATATTCCTCCATTTTAGGTGCATTAAGTTGAAATTCCCCAGGAGCAAGATGTTGAGGGCAGGAGCTGGCACATTTTCCAGAGAGTGGTCAATTTTTAGCAGCTGTTCCTGGAACTGCTGGGACGTTGCATCCGGAGGCTTGTAGACTACAACAATGACTAGGTTTTGGTTCTCGATCTTTACTGCTAAAACTCTCTCTACATCATTTAAGGCATTAAGCAGTTCTGTGCAAACAAGTGACTCTGCGATGTACAGGCCAATCCTGCCCTTTTGCCTGTTCACTCTGTCGCATCTGCATAGGTTGTAACCTGGGATCCATATTTCGTTGTCCAAGGGATCCTTTGTGTGGGTCTCTGTGAAAGCCGCGAACATTGCATTTGCCTCTGCAAGCAGTCCACGGATGAAAGGTATTTTGTTGTTCGTTGCTGGCTTTAGACCCTGTATATCGCTGTATAGTCCTTGTGGCTTAGCGCTTCTTTTTGATTATAATAATAATAATAGACCCTGTATATTTGTAAAGGAGAATGTCATCGGACTAGTGGTATTGTTGGTACTGGGGGGGATTTTTTTCCAGTATTAGTATCTGTGTCAGTTGGTTTGGAGTGGAGGCCGTCGACTGTGGTTTCACTCCAGGAATGACCGGATTTGGTGTACGATTTCCTCCATTTCCTGCCAGTTTTTTTTTTCCTTCCTGGCACTAAAAAACGTCTCCCTCTTGAGTGGCTGTGGCTACCAAGGTTTTTCCATGGCCTGGATGTTTTGTATCTTTTTGTCCCCTTTAGATGGTGTGCCTGGCAATTTAAGTTATAGCACAGTCTTTCCTGTACTGAAGAGGGACACATTTCAGGGTGAAAAAGCTTACAGGAAGGGAGTTTGCATTTTCCTGTTGTCATATGGGCACGACATATGGGTACGTAATATACGATATTTAAATGAGGCTCGGTGATTATTATTATCATTACTAATATGACGTCTCGAGACACTAGACACTGATTTTAATGTGAACATCTACAGAGTACCACAGTCAAGCATAAGCCATTTTAGTGACAACCTAGGAAGTATGATAACTGATGCACGCATGAACAAAGATCACTTGCTACTCTCAGGTGACTTCAATATAAATCTCCTGCAAGACCAGGACCCACACGTTATTGAATTCACAAACACTATGAGTAACTGCATGTTGCTACCAGCAGTAACAAAACCTACAAGAATTACAGAGACTAGTGTTTCCCTACTAGACCACATCTGGACCAACACCATATCCCCCTTTAAAATCAGGCATAATCACAGATAATGCCACAGATCACTACCCTACCTTCCTCATCACAAACCTTGGCAAATTACCCCAAGACACTACTAAAGTCACTTTCAGACTTCACAATGAGGCAGCCATTAATAACTTCACAACAGTTAGTTTAATATGTTTATTATGCACCCCATACCCATCCTGTGGGCGGTAGTCAAAAGGTTACAGAGGTACATAATTGGTCCAGGGACTGGACTCCAAAGTTTTGATAGCTGAGCAAGTTACACCTCTTCAAGGGGGGTCCTTGGCGTGGTGAAGAGGCTCTTGGTCTGAGGAATTAGCCCTGTCGGTCTTCTTCCTCAGACCGAACCTAATTACCCCCCATTCTCCCCTCCCCTATCCCATCCTCCCCATCCTCCCCTTTTTCCACTCCTCCTCCTCCTCCCCACCCCTCCCTTTTGCCCTTCCTCTTTTTGGCCTTTGGGATTTCTCCCACAGGCGCGCTAGTTCCTAGGTAGGGGAAAGGACACCGGGGTCCATCCCATTCCGTTGAGGTTCTTGGCGGTGGCGTAGTTTGCCGTGGAATCTGGATTGCCTGGGGATGTCCCGATCCCTCTCCGGTATCCCGGAGTAGCTTTGGGTGTCTTTCGGGTGACGGGTGTATCTCTGGAAGCCACCTTTCGGATTCCGGGGGTGGTGGCCAAAGTAGGTATGCTTTGTGGCGGATATCCGGCCGCCCTCTCTTTTGTCCACCGAGGTAGCTCGGCAGATGTGAGGTTGCTATCCCGGATTGCTGGTTTATTGGCATGAAGGGTAGGGTATGGCACAGGTTCCATGCTGCATCTGCGCTACTAGCGGTGTTGAGGTCCTCTTGGGCACAGAGGGAGATTTCCGGCCCTTTCATTCCTCCTGGGAACTATTCCTCCCCGCTCCCCCCTTTTTTTATTCTTTTTTTTATTTTTATTTTATTTTCATCTTTCTTTTTTTTTCTTAAAAACAAAAAGCAAAGGAGTAACCTAACCATGGCAGCCCTAGTCCATGAACCCACTACCCACGGGCCCCTTCTTGATACTGCACCCCCTTCTGACCCTGCCTTGTGTTTAGATCACTCTTTGGACACTCCTGATGCCCCTGTACCTCTTGCTCGTGCTGTTTCCTCACCCGCTTCAGGTACCGGGGCTTCGACTGACTCCTTCGATTTGTCTGAACTCCGCTCTCCTTTGACTATGCTTCTGGCTTCTCCCTCTATGGTACGGCAATTTTCGAATCGCCAGCCCATTTCGCGCCGGACCAACTCTGGTCCTACTCCTAAACACCAACGTCAATCTCCTGATGATGCTCCTTCGTTACCTTCCCATTCTACTCGGAAAAGACCGACACGTCAAGCACTCCCTCTCCATGCTCAGTTTCGGACCACACAATGGACTAAATTCTTTACTTTAAGACCAACTTCTTCTTCTGCCTACCTTTCTGACCATAGTATTGGCAAAGCTCTCCTGCGTCATGTTGGTAGAGATATTTCATTTCATGCTCTCAAGAGCGGTATGCGCATCGTCACTGTCCAGAATGCTACCCAAGCTCATGATCTTTCTCTCCTTTCGAATATCGATACTACTCCTATCACTATTGAAAAACATCTTTCTCTCAATTCTTGTAGTGGTACTGTCATTCTGCCCCATACCATAGTCCAACAGAATTTCCAGTCATGTGGCAATGACATTTTTGAACAGCTGGAACTCCAGGATCTCCCAATCCTCAAAGTAGACACTTATGTCCTTCCTGCCCGGGGGCGGAGACGTTACCCTTGCAATGTGGCTCGTTTAACTTTTGACAGCCGAGAACTCGCATCCTCTGTATATGTCGCGGGACATCGGTTACAAGTTTGAAAGGTGATACCTACACCGCAACAATGTAGAAATTGCTGGCGTTTTGGTCACCCAGCGAAATATTGCAGATCTATGGTCGAATGCCCAGTCTGTGGTGCCGACGACCATTCTCATACATCTTGCAGTCAACCTCCATCTTGCCTTAATTGTAATGAAGCTCACCCTTCGTACTCCCGCCGTTGCCAGGTCTACTTAAATGAACGTGAAATCCGTTGCCTCAAAGAGGCAGAAGGTCTCCCTTATGCTATGGCAGTTACTCATCTCCGCCTCCAAGGGAGACTACCCCGTGTTTCTTATTCTCGTGTTTCCAAACATCCCCCCACTTCTGGGGTCCCATCTTCTGCAGCCTCCTCTGTTGTTACCCCTCCCATAGCCACTACGGCATCTAATCCTTTTGCTATCCTTGGCTCTGACGTCCCGACTACAACTCAGTCTGTTCTCACATCTTCGCGTCCTTCCTCACAAGCCCCAGTATCGACAAGACCTCATACGACACCTAATACCAATCGCCCCTCTATTTCTCAGAAGTCCAAAAAATCCACATTGCCCAAATCTTCTTTGCCCCTTCCTTCCCTTCTTCCACCTCCACACTTTACCTTTCCAGTCTCTGTACCTAGTTCTTCCCCTCTCTCTGGCTCTATTACAAGTGTGGAGATTCACCCTCCTCCTCGTACTATGCCTTCCACCCCCGTCCCCTCCCAAGTTTCTCCCTCTTCTGCCACCTCCCAGGTTTCTGCCTTTTCTGTCCCCCCCCACACTTCATCTCCAGTTTCTTACACTCTTCCCTCCCCCTCTACTTTGGTACAGTCCATTACTGTCCCAATCTTTACTCACCCTCCTCCTTCTATCTCCAATATGGTCTCCCATACATCTTTGAATTCAGAAACACTTGAAGCCATTTCAGAATATATTGCAGAGACTAAACCTTCAATGGACACTGATTCACTTCCTGTTCCTTCTCTTCCCTCTCCTCCATCTTCACAACCCCAATCTTCGCAACGCTCCGTTCCTTCGCTACTTGAACGTCTTCCAATGCCACCACACGTTGACTTTTCTAACCCCTCTAGTCCGTAGGTGCCTTTACCTACAGATTCCTGGTATTTTCTTCATTGCCAATCATGGCCTATTTACAGTGGAATATCCGCGGCCTCAGGGGTAATCGGGGTGAGCTTCAGATGTTGCTTTCCAGGTTTTCCCCTGTTGGTGCTTGCTTACAAGAACCAAAATTACACTCTGCTGTCTTCCAACCTATCTCAGGCTATAATTTATTGTATTCTTCGAATCCTTTCTCAGATGGGACCTTTAATGAAAGTGCCCTTCTTCTACGCAATGATATTCCGTACTGTGAACTATTTGTCCATTCCTCGCTGCATTACACTGCAGCCCGTATCCACTTGAATAAGTGGTTTACAATATGTTCTTTATATCTCTCTCCTTCTCGAGCATTTTCTATCCCAGACTTTGCCTTTCTTGTTTCATCCTTACCACCACCACTTCTGTTACTTGGTGATTTTAATGCCCACCATTTCCTCTGGGGGGGTCTCATTGTGACTCACGTGGCATCCAGTTGGAGGCTTTTCTCGCCTCTCACCCCCTCCATGTTTTAAATACGGGTACTCCCACCCATTTTGATCCTCGTACTCATACTCTCTCTTGCATCGATCTATCAGTCTGCTCTTCCTCCACTGCACTAGACTTCACCTGGTCTGTTCTACCGGACTTACATGACAGCGATCATTTTCCGATCATTCTTACTTCTCCTTCCTATTCACCACCTTTCCGTAGCCCTCGCTGGCAATTTGATCGGGCAAATTGGGATCTTTACTCACACCTCACTGCTTTTAGTGAGATTCCTTCTTCATCCTCCATTGATGAGCTCCTACACATCTTCTCGACGTCAGTTTATACCGCAGCTTCTCATTCTATACCCCAAACCTCAGGCAGGCATTCTCAGAAGTGCGTGCCTTGGTGGTCTCCTGCTTGTGCTCGTGCAGTACGTTTGAAACGTGCTGCTTGGGGCAGGTACCGGTACAATAGAACCGCTGAGAGACTTCTTGATTTTAAGCAGAAGCATGCGATCGCTCGCCATGTCATCCGAGAAGCTAAACGCACTTGTTGGCGAGACTATGTTTCCACCATCACCTCTGCTTCTTCTATGAGTGCAGTCTGGAAAAAAGTGAGGAAATTGAGTGGCAAATACTCTCCTGACCCGGCTCCTGTTCTACGGGTCGCTGGTGTTGATGTAGCAAACCCTCTCGACGTTGCCATTGAACTTGGCACACATCTGGTCCGTATTTCCCGAGGGCTCCATCTATGCCCCTCGTTTCTTTCCTCAAAGTCTGCCAGAGAGTTAGTACCCTTGGACTTTTCTTCTCTCTGAGAAGAGCAGTATAATGTGCCTTTTACACTTCAAGAACTGGAGGCAACGCTCTCAGCTTGCCGATCATCGGCAGCTGGGCCTGACGACATTCATATTCGTATGTTACAACATTTACATCGGTCAGCCCTTGTAGTCCTCTTACACCTCTTCAATCTTATTTGGGCACAAGGAGTTCTTCCCCAGCTGTGGAAATCTGCCATTGTTCTCCCTTTGCACAAACCGGGTACTACAGGACATGATGCCTCTCACTATCGTCCCATCGCTCTTACTAGTGCAGTTTGCAAAGTGATGGAACGCCTCGTAAATCGACGTTTAATGTGGTATTTAGAGACACACAACAGTCTCTCCACTAGTCAATATGGGTTTCGTAAGGGTCGTTCTGCCATAGACCCCTTACTACGCTTGGACACGTATGTTCGTAATGCCTTTGCGATTAATCACTCAGTTATTGCCATATTTTTTGACCTTGAGAAGGCATATGACACAACTTGGAGGTATAATATTTTGGCCCAGGCCCATTCCTTAGGCCTCCGAGGCAATCTACCATCCTTCCTTAAGAACTTTTTAACTGACAGACATTTCCGTGTTCGAGTCAATAATGTTCTTTCCCCGGACTTCTTCCAAGCTGAAGGTGTCCCTCAGGGATGTGTTCTAAGCACAACACTTTTTCTCCTTGCTATAAATGATTTGGCCTCTGTTCTTCCACCCAATATTTGGTCATCACTCTATGTTGATGACTTCGCTATTGCTTGTGCAGGCGCTGACTGTCATCTTATTGCAGTTTCTCTCCAGCATGCGGTCGACCGTGTTTCCACTTGGGCCACCACGCATGGGTTTAAATTTTCAAGTACCAAAACTCACCAAATTACTTTCACTAGACGCTCTGTTATCTCCGATCATCCTTTGTATCTCTATGGCTCCCGTATCCCCGAACGTGATACAGTCAGGTTTCTAGGCCTTCTCTTTGACCGTAGGTTATCCTGGAAACCTCACATTACCTCTCTGAAGGCAACTTGTCACAGCCGGCTAAACCTTCTTAAAACCCTTGCTCATCTTTCCTGGGGAGCTGATCGTCGAACTCTGCTTCGCCTACATTCAGCCCTCGTTTTATCGAAACTCGATTATGGTGACCAGATTTATTCCACGGCCTCTCCTGCTACTCTCTCTAGCCTTAACTCTATCCATCACCAAGGATTACGTTTGTGCCTTGGTGCTTTTCGCTCTTTCCCTGTTGAGAGCCTCTATACAGAAGCGAATGTTCCATCCTTGTCTGATCGCCGTGATGCCCATTGCCTTCGCTGCTATGTACGCTCTCACGATCTACACAATCCTTCCATTTATAGAATGGTCACCGATATTAGTAGACATTCTTTATTCGTTCGCCGCCCCTGTTTGCTCCATCCCTTTTCTCTTCGCCTACATTCACTCTTGTCTTCCCTTCAGTTACCACCTTTATATGTTCATGTAGCATCTCACTTTTCCCTACCCCCCTGGGAAGTTCCAGCTGTTCGGGTCTGTTCTTTCTCACTCCCTTGCTCGAAAGCTCAACTGCCTACGGTGGCTTCCCGCTCTCTTTTTCTTGATCACTTCCACTCCCATTCTCATGCCACCGCTGTGTACACAGATGGCTCTAAGTCTTCAGACGGCATCGGATTCGCAGCAGTGTTTCCGGACAGCCTCGTGCGGGGGCATTTACTATCTTCAGCTAGCATTTTTACTGCTGAACTGTATGCCATTCTTGCAGCACTTATTCGTATCGCATCTATGCCTGTGTCATCCTTTGTAGTAGTCTCAGATTCCCTTAGTGCTCTACAGGCTATACGAAAATTTGATACATCTCATTCCCTAGTTCTCCGTATCCAACTTTGGCTACGCCGTATCTCTACCAAACATAAAGATATTGTTTTTTGTTGGGTCCCTGGTCATGTCGACGTACAGGGCAATGAACAGGCAGACACTGCTGCGCGGTCAGCAGTATATGACCTACCAATTTCCTATCGAGGTGTTCCATTTCTGGACTATTTTGCTGCAATAGCTACCCACCTTCGCACCCGTTGGCAACAACGTTGGTCAACTCTGCTCGGTAACAAACTTCATTCTATTAAACCGAGCATAGGTTACTGGCCGTCTTCTAGTCATCAGTGCCGTGGTTGGGAGACCACTCTCTCCCGCCTATGCATTGGCCACACTCGTCTTACTCATGGGTATCTCATGGAGAGGCACCCTGTTCCTCTCTGTGAGCAGTGTCAAGTTACAGTATCGATTAGCCACATTCTCTTAGATTGCCCTCTCTATCAACGAGCATGCAGAATTTACCTCCAACGTCGTCTTCGTTCTACTACTCTCTCTTTACCTTCCCTTCCCTTCTTGCTGATGGACCCTCCTTTAATCCTGACTATCTCATTGACTTCTTGACAACGACTGATTTACTCCACAAACTCTGATGATACTTTTCGCTCCCCCCTCAGCCCTTTCTAGTTCAGTCTCTTGCTGCTCTTTACCCTTTCACCATCCACTATCCCGCTGTTATCCGTAACCTATTACTCATCCATCTCCCTTTTGCCACCTGATGCCCTCGCTTCCTTCCTGCCCTGCAGCGCTGTATAGTCCTTGTGGCTTAGCGCTTCTTTTTTATTATAATAATAATGAGCAAGTTACAGAGGCAATGAATTCACAATTTACAAAGGTAATGAACTCACAATTTACAAAGGTAATGAACTCCAGGTAGGTCTAGTCACATTCATGACAAGTTACAAAGGTATTTACAGATTACAGAGGTACGTAATGGGTCCAGGGACTGGGCTCCCAAAGTTGTGATTGCTGAACTAGGTACAAGGTAATGAACTCACAAGTTACGAAGGTAATGAATCCTGTAAGAATGGTTACTTACGTTTATACATGGCTACAATCATGAACAAATTATAGTGTAGTGAGCAATTCACACTTCCACACCCGGTCACAACTGTAGTGAGTTATTGGTGCAAATATTGATTGCTGAGACACACACACACACACACATACAAATTCATACACACACACACACACATAAACACACACACACACACACACACACACACACCGGGGCCAGGAGCTCGGACTCGACCCCCGCAACCTCAACTAGGTGAGTACACACACACACACACACACACACACACACACACACACACACACACACACACACACACACACACACACACACACACATACACAAACTCATACACATGCACACACACTCATACACACACACACACACACACACATACACACACACACACTCATGCACACACACACACTCATATACACTCATACACATACGCACACACAAACACACACACACACACACACACACACAGTAGAGTCAGGAAGGACTCTGGGGGGACAGACCAGATGGGGACACCAGCAAGGAATACACCAACAAGTGTTGGACGACATACATACAGATGAGGAGGAGGTGAAGAAACTGCTAAGGGACATCGATACCTCAAAGGCAATGGGACCGGACAACATCTCCCCATGGGTCCTTAGAGAGGGAGCAGATATGTTGTGCGTGCCACTTACCACAATCTTCAACACGTCCCTGGAAACTGGGCAACTACCTGAGGTATGGAAGACGGCAAATGTAGTTCCCATTTTTAAAAAAGGAGACAGAAAAGAGGCACTAAACTATAGACCTGTGTCATTGACGTGTATAGTATGCAAAATTATGGAGAAGATTATCAGGAGGAGAGTGGTGGAGCACCTGGAACGGAACAAGAGTATAAATGCCAACCAGCACGGATTCATGGAAGGCAAATCCTGTGTCACAAACCTTCTGGAGTTTTATGATAAAATAACAGAAGTAAGACACGAGAGAGAGGGGTGGGTTGATTGCATCTTCTTGGAGTGCAAGAAGGCCTTTGACACAGTTCCTCACAAGAGATTAGTGCAGAAGCTAGAGCATCAGGCGCATATAACAGGAAGGGCACTGCAATGGATCAGAGAATACCTGACAGGGAGACAACAACGAGTCATGGTACATAATGATGTATCACAGTGGGCACCTGTGACGAGAGGGGTCCCACAGGGGTCGGTCCTAGGACCAGTGCTATTTTTGGTATATGTGAACGACATGATGGAATGGTTAGACTCAGAAGTGTCTCTGTTTGCAGATGATGTGAAGTTAATGAGGAGAATTAAATCTGATGAGGACCAGGCAGGACTTCAAAGAGACCTGGACAGACTGGACACCTGGTCCAGCAAATGGCTTCTCGAATTTAATCCTGCCAAATGCAAAGTCATGAAGATAGGAGAAGGGCACAGAAGACCACAGACAGAGTATAGGCTAGGTGGCCAAAGACTGCAAACCTCACTCAAGGAGAAAGATCTTGGGGTGAGTATAACACCGAGCATGTCTCCGGAAGCACACATCAACCAGATAACTGCTGCAGCATATGGGCGCCTGGCAAACCTGAGAACAGCATTCCGATACCTTAGTAAGGAATCGTTCAAGACACTGTACACCGTGTATGTCAGGCCCATACTGGAGTATGCAGCACCTGTTTGGAACCCGCACTTGATAAAGCACGTCAAGAAACTAGAGAAAGTACAAAGATTTGCGACAAGGTTAGTTCCAGAGCTAAGGGGAATGTCCTATGAAGATAGATTAAGGGAAATCGGCCTGACGACACTGGAGGACAGGAGGGTCAGGGGAGACATGATAACGACATATAAAATACTGCATGGAATAGACAAGGTGGACAAAGACAGGATGTTCCAGGGAGGGGACACAGAAACAAGAGGCCACAATTGGAAGCTGAAGACACAAATTAGTCAGAGAGATATTAGGAAATATTTCTTCAGTCATAGAGTTGTAAGGCAGTGGAATAGCCTAGAAAATGACGTAGTGGAGGCAGGAACCATACACAGTTTTAAGATGAGGTTTGATAAAGCTCATGGAGCGGGGAGAGAGAGGGCCCAGTAGCAACCGGTGAAGAGGCGGGGCCAGGAGCTAAGACTCGACCCCTGCAACCACAAATAGGTGAGTACAAATAGGTGAGTACACACACACGGGAACAGTCTATAGTTTTAAGGCGAGGTATAATAGAGCTCATGGAGCAGGGAGAGAGAGGACCTAGTAGCAATCAGCAAAGAGGCGGGGCCAGGAGCTGTGACTCGACCCCTGAAAACACAAATAGGTGAGTACACAGGAGCTTGGACTCGACCTCTGCAATCTCAACTAGGTGAGTGCACACACATACACACACATACACACACACACACACACACACACACACACACACACACACACACACACACACACACACACACACACACACACACACACACACACACAAACACACATGCACACATGTGGTAATGCTTTATTTACAGCTAGCAAAGTCAGGGTATTTCTCCAGAATGGTCTGCAATATACCACTGTGGATAAAGTACTTTGTCATTTCTTGAACATTTATGAGCGAGTTGTTTCTAAATTCATTAATTTGATCACACTCCAGTACATAATGACGCAATGTGTGACAATAGTCCATCTGGCAAAGTTTACATTTCGTTTGGTCTACATCTGGTGGTGGTGATTTAACCTGCCAAAGATACTTGTAACCCAGCCGGAGCCGGGCAGTAGTGACATCCAAGAGTCTGCTTATTTTGTTGGATGCACCATAGACATGTGGCTCCTCCTGCATGATAGAATGATGATAGATGGACTCACTGGTGTCAATCTCCCTGAGCCTTAAGTCCATAAAATTCAGTTGAAGTTCTTTTCGTATTATTGTTCTCAAACTACTACCTGACAAGCCAAGATTGTAATCTACTCCCTCTTTGAAAGCATACAGCTTAGCCAATTTATCAGTTCTATCATGCATCTGAAGACCAATGTGAGATGGAATCCAGAGCATGTGCACTCTGACTCCACTGTCCACAATCCTACCATACCTGTGTCTGGCTTCTGACACAAGCATGCAACAATTTATGCTTAATGAGTTGAGAGCATTTATGGATGACAGAGAATCAGTTACAATTAAACTGTCAATCTTTGATACATAGATGCATTTCAGTGCAAGGAGTATGGCAAAGTAAGTAAGTAAGTAAGTTTATTCAGGTATACACAAATACAGTTACATAGAATTATCATATATAGCAGCATATGTGTAGAGAACCTAGGATAACCCAAAAAAGTCAGACAGAGTGACTTATTTCCATTGGGGTCCTTTTACCTTATTATTATAGTATAAAGGTTATAATATTTTCTTATTGTTCTACAATGAAGATAACATCTTATTATCCTACTAAAAAGACTATCTGCGACACCAAGGTCATTAAGACTATCTACAATACGAGTGTCATTACAAGGAATAAGGTAAAATTTACACGTATGTTAGCTAAAAAATAGAAAATCATTCCCCTCCCTTTCTGTAGCTACAGTCATCAGACACCTTTTGGCACTCTTCTTGAACTGGTTCGCGCTATGACTGGCTTTGACATGTGCGGGTAGTCTGTTCCATTCCTTTATTGCTGTACAATAAAAGGTGTTTGAAGCCTGGCCACTGACTGTGGGTACTACAAAGTTGTGCTCTCTCCCCCTAGTTCTATGATTGCTTTGGTTCCCAGCCTTGACAAAATTGACGGCAAGATATTCTGGACATTGCTTGTGAGCAATTTTATAAACGTGATTTAGCTTCAGTTGTTTTACTCTGTCTTCAACATTCAGCATATCCAACTGCTGTAATTCATCCTGGCCTACATGTTCTCTTGGTCCCAGCCCCAGGATGAATCTTACGATTTTGTTCTGGGTGATTTGCAGTCTATCTTTCAGTTTTTTTGTCAAGGCAGAGTACCAAGAAGAGCAAGCGTAATCCATATGGCATTGTATAAGGGCTAGACATAGAGTCCTGCGAGCCTCAGTAGGTAGACACTGTGCTTGTCTATACAGGAACTTCAGTCTGGCATTCGCTTTCTTTACTACACTGTTCCCTATCAATTCTCCTGACATGCTTGGGTCAAAGGGGATTCCCAAATATTTTACTGATGAAACCAAAGTGATGGGCTCCCCATTACATTGAACATTAAAATTATTTACCCTTCTCAGTTTATGTTTCGTGCCAAAGAGAATGGCTTCAGTTTTCCCTAGGTGTAATGATAGTTTGTTGTCTACTAACCATTTGCTGCAGGACTCCAGTTCCAGTGTTAAAACATTAGCAATATCTTGTGGGTCTTTACCTGACACTAACAGAGCACTGTCATCTGCATACAGTAGGAGTTTGCACTTGACACTGATAGGCATATCATTGACATAACATAAGAATAATAAGGGACCCAGAATACTACCTTGGGGAACTCCACATGTTATCGGCAGGGGTTCTGATTCTGTTTTGTTGATTTTGACTATTTGTCTCCTATTGCTAAGGTAGGACTTAAACCAGTCTACAGAACCTATACCGATAGTTTGAAGTTTATTACATAATATATTGTGGTTGACAGTATCGAAGGCCTTTTGCAGGTCTAAGGTTACCATGCCTATGAGGTTCCCCTTTGACATTTCAGTTCTCAGGTAATCCATCAGATTAATAAGGGAGGTGTCGGTTGAGTAGGATCTTCTAAAGCCCGATTGATAGCTATGGAGAATGTTGTTGTCATTAAGGTACTTAACTACTTGAGAATACACCTTAACTACTTGAGAATACAAACAGTTCTGTCTGAAGGGTAGAGGCCCAATTATTGATGCGTGCTCCAATTTCTTTAAGAGAGCCATCACTCTGTGTGACAACAGCAGCACTACCTGCTGCACCAGTGGATTGGTGAACAGAACCATCAGCATAAATAATTTGCGAGTGTGTGCTGTGTGACTAAGTTATCAATACAGCTTAAGGCCTCATGTTTGGCTTCAAGGCAAAGTTTTGGTTGTGATTTAAGAAGTAGTTTGGGGGGAAATGGAGGAATGGTAGTTTGGAATGGGGTAATATTCCATGGAGCGGAGAAGTGCCGCTCTTGCCTTACTTGACATAGATCATGTATCTGATTCATGCGGAGGTCGGTTCTAGTTTTTTCGATCCATCTGGAGGAGTGTTCACCAGTGCTGAGGAAAGTTTGGAGGGCTTCTGTGCAGGGTTTTGAATGAGCTTGCCTGAGCATATTAACCCCAATTAGGATATTTCTTTCAGTAACACGATCTCTGATGCTTGGAATATCAAGTTCTTTTTGCATATTTAAAATTTTGGCAGTACGAGGACATCCTAAAATGATCCTCATTGCTTCGTTCTGCAGTTTTTCCAGCCCTCCAAGCTTCCAGTCAGACACAAGAGCAAGTAGTGGCGCAGCATAGTCAACCAATGATCTAATATAAGCAAGTTAGTTTAATATGTTTATTATGCACCCCATACCCATCCTGTGGGCGGTAGTCAAAAGATTACAGAGGTACATAATTGGTCCAGGGACTGGACTCCAAAGTTTTGATAGCTGAGCAAGTTACAGAGGCAATGAACTCACAATTTACAAAGGTAATGAACTCACAATTTACAAAGGTAATGAACTCACAATTTACAAAGGTAATGAACTCCAGGTAAGTCTGGTCACAATCATGACAAGTTACAAAGGTATTTACAGATTACAGAGGTACGTAATGGGTCCAGGGACTGGGCCCCCAAGATACATCATTTTCACAATTTTAACATTAGCTCCATACCTGGGGTGAAAACCTGCCACAACTCTAAGTGCTCTTAGTCGTTCTTTGTATTGGCGACAAAGTCTTGTTACAACAGGTCCAATTAGTGGAACCT
>NW_027200511.1:0-19893 GCF_038502225.1 Cherax quadricarinatus | reverse complement strand
GGATGGGATAGGGGAGGGGAGAATGGGGGGTAATTAGGTTCGGTCTGAGGAAGAAGACCGACAGGGCTAATTCCTCAGACCAAGAGCCTCTTCACCACGCCAAGGAGCCCCCCTTGAAGAGGAGAGGAGCCGTATAGCGAGTTTCGGTCGTAATTTGAAATAGCAGTATTAGTGGAATGCCATAAGGTGAAACGCCGTAAAGCGGGGACCCTGTGTGCGCGCGCGTGTATGTGTATATATGCTCATACACCGTCTCTGGAACTGTGCTGGGGACCCTCATCCTCTGAGAAAAGAATAAACTTACTTGACCACTCCCTACATTCTATATTTTATGTACACTATTTAAAGACAAAATACATTGACAAATACAATAGGGAGTAGAACAACAGATAACACCTCAGATATACTTCGAATATTTCGTCCAATTCCCCAGCAGTGGGCCACGTGCCCAGAATGCTGCAGGCATTTCCCCTTTGGATCGCAACTCTGAGTCTGAAAGAGGAACCTGGCCACCCTGTGATCCTTGGTTTCTGTTATGAGTTTTACACCCAGCTCTTCGAGGAATTTAGAGCACACTTGCCCCATGCTCCGACACTAATGGGATGAAATTATAGCAAGGGGGAATGCCTTCATATCTACGAGTCTTCTGGGTCTCCCTGTAGATTTCGGCTCCAATCCCTTCAACTTCATAGTATGGCAAGTAGGTATCCGCCAATGTGGCAGCACAGGTGTAGTCAAAGGCATTCTACTTATTAAGCCATCTAGAAGACGAGCTATGTCCTTTCTTGAAGCATTAGTGAGCATTGTGTTAGCGATTTCTTCGATGATCGATTTGTCCCAGTGGGACTCTGTGCTCTCTGGGAGGAAATGGTCTACTGGAACAGTGTGCAAGGATGTCCCACCGCACGACTGCTTCAATGAACGTGGGGTCTTGAGCTCCTACCTTACCTCTCAGGCGTTCAAGGAGAATCTCCTTGACTAATCCACTGGAAGCGAAACACTAAGAAAGAATGCAGGTAAAGCTACCTGCGTTGTTTTGCGCACCCCCTATACCTCCCAGTCTCACTGGGAGAGTTGCCTGATCCCATTGCTGATCTTCCAGTGATAGATTCAGTGCCTTAAAAATTGATCTCAGGAGTGAGTCATATTCGTTTAGTGTTGGGTTGTCAAAAGAGGATGCGCACTTCAGGAAGTGTCTTGGCAGAGTAAGACACCTTGTGAGATGCAGGGCATCATGGGCATCAAGATCTCTTATTCTCTCCTCCATTCTCTTCAGGTCGTTCAGTTTGTCCTTGAGGACTGTCGATGGCCTGATGACCCAGCGGTGCTGCCAAGAAGGTGCTCTTGAAAGGAGTGGTAGTAGAGACTTAAGGGAGGATTGTTGGCACAGGTCTGATTATTTACTGGTTCGTTGTGATTGTTTCACACACTTGGAGGGACTGACGATAAGTCCAAAGGCTTGTCCCTGTGTTTTCACCAGTTGTAGGTCCTCTAGAAGGGATTCTTCAGTATCTGCCAGAGTGCCATCATCCAGGTACCAGATGTTGAGCTGGCTGCGCAGGCTGGAAGTTACTGCTAAGCAAAAGAGAAATAGAACGCGTGGGTCCCCCTGCTGAACACCCTCTGATGAAGGAATTTCATGTTCGCCAAACAAAAGAATTGACGGTTTGCTGTAGCTATCTGAAATGAAGAGAGACTGGGGAACCATTCCTGATTGGCTGGCAAGACATCTCTTCACCATATTAAAAGCATTTCTATGTCAAGTTTGACTGTGGCCCTGTCTTCTGGTAAGTCCCTTGCTGCATGAGCTACTGCTGTTCTCTCTCATTTTATCTATATATATATATATATATATATATATATATATATATATATATATATATATATATATATATATATATATATATATATATATATATATATATATATATATATATATATATAATATATGGCTCCCTTTTCTTCGCACTTCTGTGCGACTAGTTCAGGGTCGAAGTCGGATCGAAACGTCTTCACGTTTCAACTTTCTTTTGAGCATTTTATTGGTATAGTGTTCTACTATTACAGCAATGAACGGTATTCAAAATTAAACTAAGAGATATGTCTACAAGCTTTATTAGAACAATTTTACTTAAGAATTATTAGGTTCCTAGTAGTCAACTGAGCATCATAGACGGCGGCACTCATGAGGCTTCCGCTGATATTCACAACCGTGCCCAGTCATCCTGAGAGGGAAAGTCAGCTGCAAGAAAATGATTAGTGTAAATTATCTGCATTAATAAATCATTTAATAAGCTTTATATAATGAACACAAAGAACGTAAAATGGAGGAATGCTGCTGCGGGCCTAGTGGTCCATGCTTAGCTCGTCCAGTTTTATAAAAATGATAAACGAAAGTCACTTTAGAGCTGCAATGTACAATGGGGACCGTTAAAAGGTTTGATATTTTTTTTCATTTACTCTTAAGAATTTATTTTATATCGCTCACAACTTGAGAACACCTTATCCAAGCAGTCTAAAAATTTTGTCTTTTGCGTACTTTAACGAGGACCAGACTCTAGGAACAATTAGCATATTCACGTACCCCATGACTAACTATTGACAATTCCCAGTATCTTTGAAAGGCTTCGAAAACTTCCAAAACTCTCGTTGGCTTAGCTTCAAATTTTCAATTTGACGACGGTTAAGTGAAATTCAAGTGTGTAGGTGCAGACCGAACCAATTATAAGTCAAATAGTGCTAAATTTTAATTGCCTTTAAATTTCCATACTACTAATGCATCTTAGTATCAAGACAGTAACTATTCTGAATAAGTACATTTTACGTGCAGGTAAATTTGTTGCAGCAAGAGAGAAAACATAAGTAATCGGTTTCAAATTCCTTGAACACAAGCTCATGCTGCCAGTTTTATTGTATATAGTGATATTCACTTCTTCAATAACTAAAGATCGTTTATTTTGATTACCTTCAAAATGTTATTGATAATACATTCTACAAGGAGGAGGATGATCTATATATTTAGTCTAAGTGAAAAAAAAATTTCTGAAATAGTTAAAGCACTCAGAATCCTTGGAATCAGATCATTTATAGCTTCACACACTTCCCAGTAGTTGCTTTATCAGAACTAACTTTGTCACTCACCCTGAGCTGTGTAAATAACAATTGGTCAATATAATTAATTATATTAGGGTAGGTTAGGTTTGTCAGGAAACAGGACAAAGCGTTTCCTGATGCTGCTGTTAGTCATAAGGTAACCTACAGGTGGAGCTTTTGGTCATTGGACCAAGGATTTTCGCTGGCTTACCTGTCCACCACTTTGTAAATCATGGTTGTGATTATAAGCATTAAAGTAGCAGTTTATGTTGGTTACAATATACCGTTTTTCGTGTAAAAACTAGAGAATCTACTACATGCTAGAGTATTTAGAAGAGAGGTATTTACTAATTTCTTTTGGGTTGTGTGGAGGTAATACGCTATTTGTGAATTTTATAAAACTGGATTTTCTTTTAGAAAATCCAAATCAAATTTTTTTTTTGCAGGACTGCACATTATTTTAAACAGAATGTAATGGAGAATATATAAAATTTGCGATTTTAGGCTAAACTAAGGGAGACTTATTATTCAGAAAAATCTCAGCAACATTTTCATTTTTTTTTTCTGTAGAATTCTCGTTTATTCTGTAGAATTCTCGTTTAGTACTCGAGAACGCCTTATTCGATTGGCTTCAAATTTTCAACTCTTGCGTCATACCTTGAGCATGATTCATGGGTCTATTCGCATCCATGGGTGTCCTATGCACAATTTTATAAGGGTAATTCTCGAACTTTGTGTATGATGACCGAAAGACAGACCGACTCCAGTGATCGGCTTCAAATTTGCAATACTCGCGAGTGCTAATTTAAAGATTGTTTTATATAATGAAGTGTAAATTCTATTTTACAACTTTTAATATATACATGGTATCGCATCGTTTTTCATCATTGCATTATTTTGCGGAGATGCTGCTGAAAGGTTCTTGATCCAAGGAACTTTAGTTATCTTCTCTTTGCCTGGATCAGATTTGAATACCTCATATTTATCAGGTGCTAAATGACCCATTCTAGTGTAGGGGTCATTTAGCATCTGATTAAAATATCAAAAGCGTGAATGGCATCGATCTTCATTAGCTGATGCATCGTATGAATTAGATAAAAAGTACGATGGAATTAGCCTGTGTTGCATTCTGAGCAATAACTGGGAAATATCCTCTAGTTACCCTTAAACTTTCATTGCTGATATGTTTTCCTAAAAGGAAACAATCTCTTGAAAATGGCTTGTGGACGTTATCATGAGCCAATTTCATGGATCAACTGGTTTGTGAAACGACTGGAGAATAACTGGAGAATTACTCTTCTGATCAGAAGTCGGTGTTTGACTATTTGGTTATCCTAGGTCGGGGAATCGGGATAACTCACCCCAAATGGGGTAAAAATTAAAATTTCGGAGGAAATCAATGATCAATAAACAACTGCACAAAAATTTATGAATTAATAAAAGAAGCAAATTATGAAAGTTATTTTTTTAAGCAAATAATTTTTGGTCTATTAGGTAATTGTGCTGTACACAGATTTGTTTTGTTTTGAGGTAACACCAGAACAAGTTCACCGACCTCGGTGTCACCTTGGTGGACCAGCTTAAACTTCTTTTATGGGCAACATCAGGACCATTATCAAAAAAATATATATCTTGCAAACTAGCTTACACAAAACTTACTGTACTGTGCTTAATTTCCATAAAAGCTGGTCACTAACTGAAAGAAAATTTTGGATTGATTTTTACCTTTACAATTGCTAGTTTGCCTGTTTTAGAAGAAACTGATAAATATAAAATACTGGTTCTCGTGCGATAATTTCCGATTATCACATCTTATTACCTTCAATCTTGCATACCGATAACTGGGTAATACAGCTAACCGGCTTCAAACTTGATGTGTTAGAGTATTTTAGGTTATTGGTTTCTCTGGTCTCTATGAAAGGTCTGAATTAGATTTGAGCTGTGTATGTCCCAATGTACCATTTTTATTGAAGAAATTTGGATATTATCCGTGTGGCGACTAGTAAATGCTTCAGTATAACCATTAAAAATGCGAGTCGTTTACGGAATAAAAAATAAAATGATTTGGCGTTTCAAAGTTCAGCATTGCACAAAACTTATTTGAATTATATTTCAGAGCATATATTCAGTAACTTAACAGAATATAATTTAGAAGCAATATGAATGAATTATATGATAAGTACAAATCTGTTGTATTATGTGATGTCTGAATGCTACATTCATACCTCATAATTAAAATTAAAGTAATTATATTAAATTTAAATTGCCTATAGTAATTTCAAATTTTATAAATTAAATTTAAATTAACTAGATTACTAAATTTAAAATTACATTAATTCAATTTAAATTTGTTTTATTTACTGGAAAGGGGAAAAAATACTCGAAGCTCAAAACTCACGACAATTGGAATCAGGAGCAATTTCCAGGTTCAGCCCTGGGTTACTGCAGGCCCTGCGCTTAAGCTCACAAGAGTTGCCATAGATATTTCCGTCCGTTCCACACACAGGTTTATACACCGAAAGGCAGCCGATCTCACACGAATTTTGTGACTCTGAAGAATAGAGCAACTTGTCACCGAGTAAGAGATATTCAATCTTTTTGTTAGAAAACCAATTTTGTAAGAATTTCAAAATTTTCTGAGATAATTGCACTGGACAGTTATAAATGGAAAAAAATTCTGAAAGAACTATCTTAAATATCAAATGCAGACCAAGTGGATCACGATAAATAACACCTATTGATTGAACTTTTTTAATGACTTCTTTAAATAAAGTAAAGAATATGCCAGAAGTAAAAGTTGCGATTTTGGCTTTAACAGCAACGCTCTTCTTGCCGAATAAGGCAAGTGAAAATTTGTGTATGCAATAAGTTCGCAAAAATAATTCTAAACCTAACGAGAAAAATATATTTCATGGTGCTTGTTTATTATTAAATTATTGTAAACTTATCTAAAATATATATTTAGTGAATTAAGCTAAATTAAATTGAGCTTTTTAAAGTAAGGTTGGTTAAGTTTTCTAAGGTTCTTTTCGTACAAAACTTAATTTTTACATTAACAAACTATAAAAATACATCTTTAAATGTATAACAAAATTTTAGAAAGGAGTTTTTTTAACGAGTTCTTGCTAATTGACCAGTTTTACCTGTACGGCACACCATTAATATATATATAATATATATATATATATAAAATATATATAAATATATATATATATATATATAAATATATATATATATATATATATATATATATATATATATATATATATATATTAATGAAATCACGAAACAAGCGATTTGGAATCTAATATATTTAACAGAACTGCGACTTGGCCAGGACTATCCTGCGCTTCCATGCTCAGCCCTGTGAGAACTGAAATTATGCATCCCTCTATCCACTTTACCAACAATCCTTAAATACCAGGCGCTCAGCTGTAGCTGTGTTGAACTTTGAGCAGCAACTGGGAAATATCTTGTCAGCTTTAAACTATCATTATTGATGTGTTTTCCTAAAAAGAAACAATCTCTTGAAATTTGCTTGTGGACGTTATGAGCCAATTTTGTTAACTGTTTTCTGTGAAACGACTGGAGAATAACTTCAGAAATAAGTCTCGGTACTCGACCGGGGAACCGGGCTAACTTACCCCAGATGGGGTAAAAGTGAAAATGTCAGGAGTAATGAAAGCTCAACATAAATAAAACTGCAAAATGTATGATTTAATAAAAGAGGCAAATTATGAGTTATTTTTTTTTAAACAAATAATTTTTAATTTAGCGGGTAATTACACTAAATCTTTTGGGGGTAATACCCGAAAAAGCTCATCGGCCTCTGCATCAACTTGGCGACTCACCTTAATTAAAGTTCATTGTTGGGAAACATCTTTGTGCCCTGAAGACCATTATTAAAAAATATGTTAATGAAAACTAACTTACACAAAGCTTACTTGCTCACTGTACTGTACTAAATTTCCTAAAAGCTGGTCACTCTTATCAAGAGAATTTTGTTTTGATCTCGGCCTTTAGGGGCCGCAGTTTGTTTGGAAAGAAATTGGAAAAAATTAAATAATGCCTTTCATGCGATAATTTCCAAGTATCACATCTAATTACCTTAATTTTTAAATGCTGATAACGGGGTAATGCAACTTCTAAGCGGCTTCAAGCTTAATGTGTTAAGAGTATTTTAGGATATTGGCTTTTCTGGTCTTTCAAAGGTCTGAATTAGATTTGAGCTGTGTATATCCCAATGTATTATTTTATTGAAGAAATCTGGATATTAGTTTCCATTTGATGACTTTTAAATGCTTCAGAAGAGGCATACACTAGTCATTGCTATGCATACCGTATAACCATAGAAAATGCGAATTGTTTACAGAATAAAAACTTAAATAATTTGGAGTTTCAAAATTCAGTATTGCACAAAATATTTGAATTTTGTTTTGGAGCATATTACAATATATTCAGTAATTTAACACTATAATTTAGGAGCAATGCAAATGAGTTGTATGGTAGGTAGAAAACTTGTGTTATGCGATGTCTGAATGCTACATAAATACCTTAAATATGATTAAAATTAATTATATTAAATTTAAATCTATTCAAGGTGATTTGACTATGGATCCTGGCCCGGGTGTCTTCCAATTTGGTGACCCGACATTGGCTCCCCGGGTAGGGAAGTGTCTTATCTTTTTTCGTACATGTTGCCGCCTGAAGTAGCGGTAGATACAGCAGTCACTACAGTGTCCTTGGCCTTCTTTGTGGGGGCTTCCATCTGCCCCACGTCGTCCTCCGACTCTTCCTCGCATTTCAATAAACGATTAGGCCGCTCTCCTGGGCCTGACAAGGTGACTGCGGTCGTGGGGATAGATCTAGCAGCTGTGCTGCTGACTGACGTCACAGCCGCCCACACGGGCCTCGTAGCTGTGAGGCAGAGTGCCCTGGTCGGAGCCCTCTGCCACCCTCATGTGGCTCACAGTGGATGCACTAAACAATCCAACGATCACTAGAAATGATGCTATACTTAAACTCGCCCTAACGCACACGAGCGCGTAGCCCACGAAGAACAATGGCGTAAATATTTGCGTAAACAGATGTATATTCCTCGAAAAAAGCTGTATTCTTCGTACCAATCTTAATCCTCTCGTACCATCCAATTAAATTAAATTTATACATTTAAACTGCTTGTATTAATTTATTTCAAATTAATTCTATAAATTAAATTTAAATAAAGATTAAATATAAATTAACTACATTAATTCAATTAAATTTATAGATTATTATTATAATCAAAAAGAAGCGCTAAGCCACAAGGGCTATACAGCGCTGCAGGGTAGGGAAGGAAGCAAGGGAATTGGATGGCAGAAGGGAGGGGGGATGATCAGCAGGTTACAGAAAACAGCGGGGCAGGGGATAGTACGGGGGTAGAGGGTAGCAAGAGATACAAGTAGAAAGGGCTGAAAGTATCAGAATTTGTGAAGTAAGTCAGTCGTTGTCAAAAAGTCAATGAGAGAGTCCGGATGAAAGGTGGGTCCATCAGCGAGAAGGGAAGGTAAAGAGAGAGCAGCGGGGCGAAGACGACGACAGAGGTAAATTCTGCGTGCTCGTTGATAAAGTGGGCAGTCCAACAGAATGTGGCTGACTGATAATGGAGCTTGGCAATTCTCACAGAGAGGAGCAAGACGCCTCTCCATGAGATATCCATGAGTAAGACGAGTATGGCCAATGCGAAGACGGGAGAGAGTAGTCTCCCAACCTCGACACTGGTGATAAGAAGACGGCCAGTAACCTATACTCGGTTTAATAGACTGAAGTTTGTTGCCGAGCATAGTAGACCAACGTTGTTGCCAACGGGTGTGAAGGTGGGAAGATATTACAGCAAAATAGTCCGTACATGGAATACCTCTATAAGAAACTGGTAGGTCATGTACTGCTGACCGCGCAGCAGTGTCTGCCTGTTCATTGCCCTGTACGTCAACATGACCAGGGACCCAACAAAAAACAATATCTTTATGCTTAGTAAAGATGCGGCGTAGCCAAAGTTGGATACGGAGGACTAAGGGGTGAGGTGTATCAAATTTTTGTATAGCCTGTAAAGCACTAAGGGAGTCTGAGACAACCACAAATGATGACACAGGCATAGATGCAATACGGATAAGTGCTGTAAGGATGGCATATAATTCAGCAGTAAAAATACTAGCTGAAGATAGTAAATGCCCTTGTACGACGCTGTCCGGAAACACTGCTGCGAATCCTACGCCGTCAGAAGACTTAGAGCCATCTGTGTACACAGCAATGGCATGAGAATGAGAGTGAAAGTGGTCAAGAAAAAGAGAGCGGGAAGCGACCGTAGACAGTTGGGCTTTCGAGCAAGGGAGGGAGAAAGAACAGACTCGAACAGCTGGAACTTCCCAGGGGGGTAGGGAAAAGTGAGATGCTACATGTACATAGAAAGGTGGTAGTTGAAGAGAAGACAAGAGCGAATGAAGGCGAAGAGAGAAGGGACGGAGTAAGCAGGGGCGGCGAACAAATAAAGAATGTCTACTAATATCAGTGACCATTCTATAAATGGAAGGATTGCGGAGATCATGAGAGCGTACATAGTAGCGCAGGCAATGGGCATCACGGCGATCGGATAAGGATGGAACGTTCGCTTCTGCATAGAGGCTTTCGACAGGGGAAGAGCGAAAAGCACCAAGGCATAAACGTAATCCTTGGTGATGAATGGGGTTAAGGCTAGAGAGAGTAGCAGGAGATGCCGCTGAATAGATCTGGTCACCATAATCAAGTTTCGATAAAATAAGGGTGGAATGTAGGTGAAGGAGGGTTCGACGATCAGCTCCCCACGAAAGATGAGCAAGGGTTTTAAGAAGGTTCAGCCGGCTGTGACAAGTTGCCTTCAGAGAGGTAATGTGAGGTTTCCAGGATAACCTACGATCAAAGAGGAGGCCCAGAAACTTGACTGTATCACGTTCAGGGATACGTGAGCCATAGAGGTACAAAGGATGATCAGAGATGACAGAGCGTCTAGTGAAAGTGATTTGGTGGGTTTTAGTGCTGGAAAATTTAAACCCATGTGTGGTGGCCCAATTGGAAACACGGTCGACTGCATGCTGGAGAGAAACTGTAAGGAGGTGACAGTCAGCGCCTGCACAGGCAATAGCGAAGTCATCAACATAGAGTGATGACCAAATATTTGATGGAAGACTAGAGGCCAAATCATTAATAGCAAGGAGAAAAAGTGTTGTGCTCAGAACACATCCCTGGGGGACACCTTCAGCTTGGACAAAGTCCGGGGAGAGCACATTATTAACCCGAACACGGAAATGCCTGTCAGTTAAAAAGTTCTTAAGGAAGGATGGTAGATTGCCTCGAAGGCCTAAGGAGTGGGCTTGGGCTAAAATATTATACCTCCAAGTTGTGTCATATGCCTTCTCAAGGTCAAAAAATATGGCAATAACTGAGTGGTTATTCGCAAAGGCATTACGAACATACGTATCCAAGCGCAGTAAGGGGTCTATGGTAGAACGTCCCTTACGAAAGCCATATTGACGAGTGGAGAGACTGTTGTGTGTCTCTAAATACCACACTAAACGTCTATTTACTAGACGTTCCATTACTTTGCAAACTGCACTGGTAAGAGCAATGGGACGATAGTGGGAGGTTTCATGTCCCGTAGTGCCTGGTTTGCGGAAAGGGAGAACAATGGCGGATTTCCACAGCTGTGGAAGAACTCCTTGTGACCAAATAAGATTGTAAAGGCGTAATAGGACTGCAAGGGCTGACTGATGTAAATGTTGTAGCATACGAATATGAATGTCGTCGGGCCCAGCTGCCGATGATCGACAAGCTGAGAGTGTTGCCTCCAGTTCTTGAAGTGTAAAAGGCACATTATACTGTTCTTCTCTGAGAGAAGAAAAGTCCAAGGGTGCTAACTCTCTGGCAGACTTTGAGGAAAGAAATGAGGGGCATAGATGGAGTCCCTGAGAAATACGGACCAGATGATTGCCAATTTCATTGGCAACATCTAGTGGGTTTGCTATATCAACACCGGCAACCCGCAGAACAGGAGCCGGGTCAGGAGAATATTTACCACTCAGTTTTCGTACTTTTTTCCAGACTGCACTCATAGAGGAAGCAGAGGTGATGGTGGAGACATAATCTCGCCAGCAAGTGCGTTTAGCGTCACGGATGACACGGCGAGCGATCGCACGCTTCTGTTTAAAATCAAGGAGTCGCTCTGTGGTTCTATTGTACCGGTACCTGCCCCATGCAGCGCGTTTCAAACGTACTGCACGAGCACAAGCAGGAGACCACCAAGGCACGCATTTCTGAGAATGCCTGCCCGAAGTTTGGGGTATAGAATGAGAAGCTGCGGTGAAAACGGAGGACGAGAAGAGGTGTAAAAGCTCATCGATGGAGGACGAAGAAGGAACCTCTTTAAAAACAGTCAGGTGTGAGTAAAGGTTCCAATTTGCCCGATTAAATTGCCAGCGTGGGGTGCGAAGAGGTGGCGAATATGAAGGGGAAGTAAGAATGATTGGGAAATGATCACTGTCATGTAAGTCCGGGAGAACAGACCAAGTAAAGTCTAATGCGGCGGAGGAAGAGCAAACTGAGAGATCGATGCAAGAGAGAGTATGAGTCCGAGGATCAAAATGGGTGTGAGTACCTGTATTTAAAACATGGAGGGGGTGGGTGGCAAGAAAAGCCTCTAACTGAATTCCACGGGAATCACAGTGAGACCCTCCCCAGAGGAAATGGTGGGCATTAAAATCACCAAGTAACAGAATCGGTGGCGGTAATGACGAAACAAGGAAGGCAAAATCCGGAATAGATAATGCCCGAGAAGGAGAGAGATATAAAGAACAGAGCGTATACCACCTATGTAAGTGGATACGGGCTGCTGTGTAATGCAGCGAAGTATGAACAAATAGCTGATGGTACGGAATATCAGTGCGGAGAAGAAGGGCACTTTCATTAAAGGTCCCATCAGGAAAAGGATCTGAAGAATACAATAAATTATAGCCTGAGATGTGAGAAATAACAGCAGAGTGTAATTTTGGTTCCTGTAAGCAAACACCAACAGGGGCAAACTGGGAGAGTAACATCTGAAGCTCACCCCGATTACCCCTGAGGCCGCGTATATTCCACTGTAAAAAGGCCATGATTGGCAATGATAAAGATACTTGAAATCCGCAGGTAAGGGTTCCTACGGACTAGAAGGGTTAGAAAAGTCCACATGCGGAGGCAGTGGAAAATGTTCAAGCAGCGAAGGAACGGTGCGCTGTGAAGAAAGGAGTTGCGCAGATGGAGCAGAGGAGAGAGAAAGAGCGGAAGGTGGATCAGTGTCCATTGATGGTTTGGTCTCTGCAATATATTCAGAGATTGCTTCAAGTGTTTCGGAATTCAGAGATGTCGTATGGGAGACAATATTGGGAATGGTAGGGGGAGGATGAGTAAAGATTGGAACTGTATTGGACTGTACCAAGGTAGGGGGGGGCGAAAGGGTGGAGGGAACTGGAGAAGCGTGGCAGGGGACAGAAGAGACAGGAACCTGGGAGGTGGCAGAAGAGGAAGAAACTTGGGAGGGAACAGGGGAGGAAGGTACATTACGAGGAGGAGGGTGAACCTCTGCACTTGTAACTGAGCCAGTGAGAGGGGAAGAACTAGGGACAGAGACAGGGAGGGTAAAATGAGGAGGTGGAAGATGGGTAGGAGGTGTTACCGGACCTTTTTTTGACTTTTGAGAAGTAGAGGGACGATTGGGAAGAGGTGTCGTACGAGGTCTCGTCGATACTGAGGCTTGTAAGAGAGAACTCGAAGAAGCGAGATTAGACTGAGGCGTTGAAGTAGGGACGTCTGAGCCGAGGACAGCAAAAGGATTAGATACAGGAGTGATTATGGGAGAGGTAACCACAGAGGTGGGTGTAGAAGATGGGATACCAGAAGTGGGGGGACGTTTTGAAACACGGGAATAAGAAACACGTGGGAGTCTCCCTTGGAGGCGGAGATGAGAAACTGCCATGGCATAAGGGAGACCTTCTGTCTCTTTGAGGTAACGGATTTCCCGCTCGTTTAAATAGACCTGACAACGGCGAGAGTACGAAGGGTGAGCCTCATGACAGTTAAGGCAAGAGGGAGATCGATTGCAAGACGTATTAGAATGGTCATCGGCACCACAGACTGGGCATTCGGCGATAGATCTGCAATATTTCGCTGGATGGCCAAATCGCCAGCAATTTCTACACTGTTGTGGTGTAGGGATCACCTTTCGAACTTGTAACCGATGTCCTGCTATATAAACGGAGGATGGGAGTTCTCGGCTGTCAAAAGTTAAACGAGCCACATTGCTAGGGTATCGTCTCCGCCCACGGGCAGGAAGAACGTAAGTGTCTACCTTGAGGATTGGGAGATCTTGGAGTTCCAGCTGTTCTAGAATGTCGGTGCCACATGTCTGGAAATTTTGTTGAACTATGGTATGGGGCAGAATAACGGTACCACTACAAGAATTGAGGGAATGATGTTTTTCAAGGGTGACAGGAACAGTATCTATATGGGAAAGACGAGAGAGCTCACGAGCCTGGGTAGCATTCTGTACGGTAATGATGCGCGTACCGCTCTTAAGAGCATGAAAAGAAATATCTTTACCAACATGGCGTAGGAGTGCCTTGCCAATACTATGGTCAGAAAGATAGGCAGTAGAGGAAGTTGGTCGTAAAGTGAAGAATTTAGTCCACTGTTCAGTCTGAAACTGAGCGTGGAAAGGTAGTGAAGGACGTGTCGATCGTTTCTGAGAAGAACGAGAAGGTGAAGGTGGAGAAGTATCATCAGCAGGTAATTGTCGTTGACGTTTAGGCGTGGGACCAGAGTTGGTCCGACGTGGAACGGGTCGGCGATTTGAAAATTGCCGCACCGTAGAGGGAGAGGCCGGAAGCATAGTCAGAGGAGAGCGAAGGTCTGATAAATCGAAGGAGTCAGTCGAGGCCTCAGTACCTGAAGCGGGTGAGGAAACAGCACCGGCAATAGGTACAGAGGCATGAGGAATGTCTGAAGAGTGGTCCAAAGACGAGGCGGGGTCAGAACGGGGTGCGGTATCAAGAAGGGGCCCGGGGGTACCAGGTTCATGGACTAGGGCTGCCATGGTTAGGTTACTTCTTTCTTTTTGTTTTTAAGAAAAAAAAAGAAAGAAGAAAAGAAAATAAAAATAAAAAAAAGAAAAAAAAAAGGGGGGACCGGGGAGGGATAGTTCCTAGGAGGAATGAAAGGGCCAGAAATCTCCCTCCGCGCCCAAGAGGACTCGACACCGCTAGTAGCGCAGATGCAGCATGGAACCCGTGCCATACCCTACCCTTCATGCCAGTAAACCAGCAATCTGGGATAGCAACCTCACATCTGCCGAGCTACCTCGGTGGACAAAAGAGAGGGCGGCCGGATATCCGCCACAAAGCATACCTCCTTCAGCCACCACCCCCGGAATCCGAAAGGTGGCTTCCAGAGATACACCCGTCGCCCAAAAGACACCCAAAGCTACTCCGGGATACCGGAGAGGGATCGGGACATCCCTAGGCAATCCAGATTCCACGGCAAACTACGCCACCGCCAAGAAACCTCAACGGAATGGGATGGACCCCGGTGTCCTTTCCCTACCTAGGAACTAGCGCGCCTGTGGGAGAAATCCCAAAGGACAAAAAGAGGAAGGGCAAAAGGGAGGAGTGGGGAGGAGGAGGAGGAAAGGAAAAAGGGGAGGATGGGGAGGATGGGATAGGGGAGGGGAGATTGGGGGGTAATTAGGTTCGGTCTGAGGAAGAGTCATTATAAAACATGTAGGAATAAGTCCTATAATCATATATACATATATGTATATATATATATACACACACTCGTATACACATACGTGTATGTGCACATGTGTTCGTACAGAAACTGGATTATACATACAAATAAAACGCAAAATGACTTCACTAAATAAAATATATTACATCCAAAAATAGAACTATATGCAAGACATTGGTTCTCACAAACACCTACACACAAAGTTAATGTTACCGATTAACATTCAATATATGACCTTCCATACAAATAGAAGGGTATATATAAACCTCAGAAAATACTTATATATTCTCGTACCTAGTTCATAATGTACCCCTTCAATTATACGATAAAAAAAAAAAAAAGAGACGCATGACAAGGATAAAGCTATCATCAGATTCGAATATATAAAGCATATCCTCACATACATATGAATATAACCCCATATATAAAATGGCTCTTATAACGATAAAAGAAAAAAAAAAAAAAAACAATCACATACAACTTTTAACTCAGTTTTTACAAAATTCAATAAGGTCTACATACCCCGGAGCCCCCCGACGGCTCCCTGCAAATAAACTTTACCCACATCAAACCTTGCAAACCAGTCAATCTTCCTCCTCAGTCATCTAAGCACTCTAAGAGGACACCACTGAAGAGACCAACCCCTTGCCTCCTCACCCCGTCACCAAGCGGAGTAAACGTTCTACAATAAGTCCACGATGTCCCTCCAGAAAACTAGTTGCCCACCGTCCCCCATGTAATTGTTTGTTCCTACACGCTGTCCTATAAAAACATGCCGCCAACGCTTTTATCCTAATATTTACCTCCACCTCCCTCATCCCCCAAGAGACATACAAGTAATCAACTATTACGTATCTGATAGCCCTCCCCACCTCGTTGGGCACCCCTCCAGTATCTAACATTAAAGCCCTAAGGGGTGATATCTGACCCTCCCCCCCAATAAAAGGAAAACCCTCTTCAACCAAAGCAGAACAAAAATATACTACATGGAAAGCAGTTTCAACTTCCCCACAAAAACCGCATGACTCCTCACAAAACCCATTAGTCTTAGCACCTCTTTCGATGCCAACGTCCCCATAAGAATTCTATATACTAATTCCCTCACTCTTGCCTGTATTCTTAATTTACTAAACTCCACCCATTTCACTCTCCAATCATGTGGGATACACTGCCATCCCCTGCAGTGATTCCTGACTACTCACTCCCACCAACCGTTTTACCTTGAGTTTTTTAACAGAAGAGAAGTGGAACAAGTGGATCACCCTGCTGAACACATCTGACGAGGGAATTTTATGCTCACCAAACAAAAGAACCGAGGGTTTGGTGTAGCCAGCTGAAATGAAGGGAATAAAGGCTAGGGAACCGATCCCGAACGGCCGTCAAGACCACTTCTCTTTTCACCACATTAAAGGTATTTCTAAACCAAACTGACTACGGCCTTGTCTTCTGGCAGGTTGCTGATGTAGGCCCTTGCCGCATTAGCTGCGGCTTCACTGCCTTGATTATTATTATAATCAAAAAGAAGTGCTAAGCCACAAGGGCTATACAGCGCTGCAGGGTAGGGAAGGAAGCAAGGGAATTGGATGGCAGAAGGGAGGGGGGGGATGATCAGCAGGTTACAGAAAACAGCGGGGCAGGGGATAGTACGGGGGTAGAAGGTAGCAAGAGATTGAAGTAGAGAGGGCTGAAGGTATCAGAATTTGTGAAGTAAGTCAGTCGTTGTCAAAGTCAATGAGAGAGTCCGGATGAAAGGTGGGTCCATCAGCGAGAAGGAAAGGTAAAGAGAGAGCAGCGGAGCGAAGACGACGACAGAGGTAAATTCTGCGTGCTCGTTGATAAAGTGGGCAGTCCAACAGAATGTGGCTGACTGATAATGGAGCTTGGCAATTCTCACAGAGGAGCAAAACGCCTCTCCATGAGATATCCATGAGTAAGACGAGTATGGCCAATGCAAAGACGGGAGAGAGTAGTCTCCCAACCTCGACACTGGTGATAAGAAGACGGCCAGTAACCTATACTCGGTTTAATAGACTGAAGTTTGTTGCCGAGCATAGTAGACCAACGTTGTTGCCAACGGGTGTGAAGGTGGGAAGATATTGCAGCAAAATAGTCCGTAAATGGAATACCTCTAAGAAACTGGTAGGTCATGTACTGCTGACCGCGCAGCAGTGTGCCTGTTCATTGCCCTGTATGTCAACATGACCAGGGACCCAACAAAAAACAATATCTTTATGCTTAGTAAAGATGCGGCGTAGCCAAAGTTGGATACGGAGGACTAAGGGGTGAGGTGTATCAAATTTTTGTATAGCCTGTAAAGCACTAAGGGAGTCTGAGACAACCACAAATGATGACACAGGCATAGATGCAATACGGATAAGTGCTGTAAGGATGGCATATAATTCAGCAGTAAAAATACTAGCCGAAGATAGTAAATGCCCTTGTACGACGCTGTCCGGAAACACTGCTGCGAATCCTACGCCGTCAGAAGACAGAGCCATCTGTGTACACAGCAATGGCATGAGAATGAGAGTGAAAGTGGTCAAGAAAAAGAGAGCGGGAAGCGACCGTAGACAGTTGGGCTTTCGAGCAAGGGAGGGAGAAAGAACAGACTCGAACAGCTGGAACTTCCCAGGGGGGGTAGGGAAAAGTGAGATGCTACATGTACATAGAAAGGTGGTAGTTGAAGAGAAGACAAGAGCGAATGAAGGCGAAGAGAGAAGGGACGGAGTAAACAGGGGTGGCGAACAAATAAAGAATGTCTACTAATATCAGTGACCATTCTATAAATGGAAGGATTGCGGAGATCATGAGAGCGTACATAGTAGCGCAGGCAATGGGCATCACGGCGATCGGATAAGGATGGAACGTTCGCTTCTGCATAGAGGCTCTCGACAGGGGAAGAGCAGAAAGCACCAAGGCATAAACGTAATCCTTGGTGATGAATGGGGCTAAGGCTAGAGAGAGTAGCAGGAGATGCCGCTGAATAGATCTGGTCACCATAATCAAGTTTCGATAAAATAAGGGTGGAATGTAGGCGAAGGAGGGTTCGACGATCAGCTCCCCACGAAAGATGAGCAAGGGTTTTAAGAAGGTTCAGCCGGCTGTGACAAGTTGCCTTCAGAGAGGTAATGTGAGGTTTCCAGGATAACCTACGATCAAAGAGGAGGCCCAGAAACTTGACTATCACGTTCAGGGATACGGGAGCCATAGAGGTACAAAGGATGATCGGAGATGACAGAGCGTCTAGTGAAAGTGATTTGGTGGGTTTTAGTGCTGGAAAATTTAAACCCACGTGTGGTGGCCCAATTGGAAACACGGTCGACTGCATGTTGGAGAGAAACTAAGGAGGTGACAGTCAGCGCCTGCACAGGCAATAGCAAAGTCATCAACAGAGTGATGACCAAATATTTGGTGGAAGACTAGAGGCCAAATCATTAATAGCAAGGAGAAAGTGTGCTCAGAACACATCCCTGGGGGACACCTTCAGCTTGGATAAAGTCCGGGGAGAGCACATTATTAACCCGAACACGGAAATGCCTGTCAGTTAAAAAGTTCTTAAGGAAGGATGGTAGATTGCCTCGAAGGCCTAAGGAGTGGGCTTGGGCCAAAATATTATACCTCCAAGTTGTGTCATATGCCTTCTCAAGGTCAAAAAATATGGCAATAACCGAGTGGTTATTCGCAAAGGCATTACGAACATACGTATCCAAGCGTAGTAAGGGGTCTATGGTAGAACGTCCCTTACGAAAGCCATATTGACTAGTGGAGAGACTGTTGCATGTCTAAATACCACACTAAACGTCTATTTACTAGGCGTTCCATTACTTTGCAAACTGCACTGGTAAGAGCAATGGGACGATAGTGGGAGGTTTCATGTCCTGTAGTGCCTGGTTTGCGGAAAGGGAGAACAATGGCGGATTTCCACAGCTGTGGAAGAACTCCTTGTGACCAAATAAGATTGTAAAGGCGTAATAGGACTGCAAGGGCTGAGTGATGTAAATGTTGTAGCATACGAATATGAATGTCGTCGGGCCCAGCTGCCGATGATCGACAAGCTGAGAGTGTTGCCTCCAGTTCTTGAAGTGTAAAAGGCACATTATACTGTTCTTCTCTGAGAGAAGAAAAGTCCAAGGGTGCTAACTCTCTGGCAGACTTTGAGGAAAGAAATGAGGGGCATAGATGGAGTCCCTGAGAAATACGGACCAGATGATTGCCAATTTCATTGGCAACATCTAGTGGGTTTGCTATATCAACACCGGCAACCCGCAGAACAGGAGCCGGGTCAGGAGAATATTTACCACTCAGTTTTCGTACTTTTTTCCAGACTGCACTCAGAGGAAGCAGAGGTGATGGTGGAGACAATCTCGCCAGCAAGTGCGTTTAGCGTCACGGATGACACGGCGAGCGATCGCACGCTTCTGTTTAAAATCAAGAAGTCGCTCTGTGGTTGTATTGTACCGGTACCTGCCCCATGCAGCAAGTTTCAAATGTACTGCACGAGCACAAGCAGGAGACCACCAAGGCGCACATTTCTGAGAATGCCTGCCCAAAGTTTGGGGTATAGCATGAGAAGCTGCGGTGAAAACAGAGGACAAGAAGAGGTGTAAAAGCTCATCGATGGAGGACGAAGAAGGAACCTCTTTAAAAACAGTTAGGTGTGAGTAAAGGTTCCAATTTGCCCGATTAAATTGCCAGCGTGGGGTGCGAAGAGGTGGCGAATATGAAGGGGAAGTAAGAATGATTGGGAAATGATCGCTGTCATGCAAGTCCGGGAGAACAGACCAAGTGAAGTCTTATGCGGCAGAGGAAGAGCAAACTGAGAGATCGATGCAAGAGAGTATGAGTCCGAGGATCAAAATGGGTGCGAGTACCTGTATTTAAAACATGGAGGGGTGGGTGGCAAGAAAAGCCTCTAACTGAATTCCACGGGAATCACAGTGACACCCCCCCCCCCCCCGAGGAAATGGTGGG
>NW_027200510.1:7500-19918 GCF_038502225.1 Cherax quadricarinatus | reverse complement strand
GGAATGATGAGGTAGAGTAATAAGAGAGAAAAAAGTTAGCATATGAGAGGTTTCTTCAAAGTAGAAGTGATACAAGGAGAGAGGAGTACATGGAGTAAAATAGAGAAGTTAAGAGCGTTGTGAAGGAATGTAAAAGGAGAGCAAATGAGAGAGTGGGTGAGATGCTGTTAACAAATTTTACTGAGAATATGAAAAAGTTCTGGAGTGAGATAAATAAGTTGAGAAAGCCTAAAGAACGAATGGATCTGACAGTTAAAAAAAAAAAAGAGGATAGTTATTAGAAGACGAGTTGGAGGTACCGGGAAGATGGTGGGAATATTTGAAAAAATTGCTAAATGTTGATGAAGATAGGTTTGCTGTGACTTTGTGCATTGGTCAGGGAGGGATAACACCTTTTAGGATTGAGGAAGAGCCAGATGCGAGTCTTGGGGGAGGTGCGTAATGATGTGGATAGAATGAAGAGGGGAAACCAGCTGGGATTGACGGGATCAAGACAGAAATATTAAAAGCAGATAGGGACATAGTTTTGAAATGTTTGGTTTTATTTAATTAATGTAAGAAAGAGAGGAATGTACCTAGGGACTGGCAGGGAGTATGCATAGTTCCTTTGTATAAAGGGAAAGAGGACAAAACAGAGTGTAAGAATTATTGGGGAATAAGCCTGTTGAATATACCATGCAACTTATATGGTAGAATTATTACTGAAAGAATTAAGTGTAAGAAAGAGAGCAGGATCGCAGATGAACAGGAATGCTTCAGGAAGAGTAGGGGATGTGCAGACCAAGTGTTTACAGTGAAACATATAAGTGAACAATATTTAGATAAGGATAAAGATATTTGTTGACTATGGATCTGGAAAAGGCATATGACTGGGTGGATAGGAAAACAATGTGGCAGATGTTGCAAGTGTATGGAATTGGTGGTAGGTTACTGAAAGCAGTTAAGTTTGTATGAGGATAGTGAGACTTAGGATATGCCGGAGAGAGAAAAATTATTTCCCAATGAAAGTAGGCCTTAGATAGGGATGCGTGATGTCACCATGTTTGTTCAATATATTTATGGACAGGGTTGTGAGAAGTGAATGCTCGGGTGTTGGAAAAAGAAAATAATGCAAAGTGGGAGTTATCCTAGTTTTTTTTTTTTTTTTTTTGCTGATATTGTGTTTTTGGGAAATTATGAAGAGAAGTTGCAGAGGGTGATGGACGAATTTGGGAGGGTGTGAAAAAGAAAGTAATTAAAAGTGAACACAGGAAAGGGCGAGGTGAAAGACTGGATATCAGATTGGAGGGAGGAACGGAATGTGGAAGAAGTGAATGCATTCAGATATTTGGGAGTGGACTTGTCAGCAGATGGGCTTATGAAAGACCAGGTGAAAGATAGAACTGACGAGGGGAAAAAGGCGAGTGGTGCACTGAGAAGTCTGCGGAGGCAAAGAACGTTATCCATGAAAGCAAGAGGAGGAATGTACGAGAGCATAGTTGTACCAACGCTCTTACATGGATATGAAGCATGGGTGGTGAATGTTGCAACAAGGAGAAGGCTGGAAGTGATGGTGGAAGGTGATGGCTGGAAGTTGATGGTAGTAGTTGTAGTGTTAACTGTGGCAGTTGTGGTTGTGATGGTGATTAGAATGGTTGTGGTGTTGGAGGTAGTGGGAGGGGGGGGGCGGTCTGTCGGTTGTGGTGACCGTGGTAGTGAGAGTGGTGATGGTGGTGATGGTAGTGATGACAGTGATGGTGGTGATTGCAGTGATGATGGTGATGATAGTGATTACCTTGATATCTTGTTTATTGAAAATATTTGAAATTCCTTTGTTTGATTCATTATTAGTGTTCATACACTTGAGTTTTATACAGTTTGAATTCAGTAGAGGTTAATTATCTTCTACTGACTGATGAAAGAAACTGACTGACCATACAAGAAGAGAGAAAGACATTTATTGTTTCATGTTCCTATATAAGCACTTGATATGGTAGAGTACATTAGTGTAGGGTATATATCTATTGGTTGAGGAAACACGCCTAATATTGTATATTTTATTATTTAAGAAACTAAGCGGAGTGTAATAGGAGGTAATTATTATATTAACAAGGGAGTAAGACAAGGTGGCAGAAGCAGCTCGTCACTTCCGTTCCTTGTCTCTACAAATACCTTCTCTACATTTCTCCTTTATCGTTTTGCATATCTCGCCAAACGTATATTCCCACTCCAGTATAGCAATAATATGCAATAACGACAAGATGACGAATTAGACACATTTGCAACATGTCTAATTCCTCTCAACATTGCTTTTTAAATCATATATTGGTGATGTAATTGAAGTTATTGATTCTATGGAAGTGCAATATGGGTTATACTTTCTCAGAGTAAATGTCATTATATTTGCAGATGTTTGTTCTTTTGGCTGATTCAAAGGAACAAATACAAACATTAATTCATTGTTTAGGTGAAAACTGCATTATTTAAAGTTACAAATTAACACTGGTCAAAAAAAATATTCTAAAATATGTAAAAAGTTGGATAATAATAGCAGCCAGTATGAAATTGTGGAACATTTTAAATATTAAGTTATAAAAAACTTTGATTTGTTAGATAACATGTTGAAAAGAGACTAAATGTACTTTATTCAAAATCGAATTCTATTTTAGACATTTTAAAAAGATTTGTTTTAAACATTATGTAACTTTGATAGAAGTTAAGAGCTTTAAATCATTGATCGAAAAGAATTCGTTATATATTTTTTAATTTTGACCTGTAAAGCAGATGTAATGTATCATATTTTTCAGATTCTCATTCATAAATACTATTATTTTTTAAATGATTTTGAATCTAGTATCTAGAATAAATTAAAAAAAAAAAAACTTTGAATTAACTACAAATATAATTTGCAATGAACAGCTCAGAAAAGTATTGAGGAAATAAAATGGTTATGACCATAACTATAATTTTTAAATTGGCGGACTAAGACCCACGTCAGGAAACACTTGTCCTGTTCCCTGAGAACTCTGACCTAACCTGATGTATAGTACAATAGTACGTAATTTTGCCAGGGTATATGTAATGTGAGAGTTTATATTGTACAGTTTATTAGGAAAGTGTATTGATTGATCTGCCATTTCCATTTTACCTTTTCCTGCCTCTTTACATTCGTTCTTCCTACCTTTGTTCCTGCTTCTTCTTCTTACATCCTTCTACCTTCATTCTCACCCCATACTTTCCTTCGCTACTTATTTAATTCTCGCTTAATTTTACTCGTCCTTTAAGTCATTCTTCATCACTCTGTAAACCCCGTTTTATTTTCTTCCTCCTACCCCCTCTTAGTCCTCTTCATTTTCCCTTCCTTCGTGTCCTCTCTAAAACTCCATTCCTCCTCACATTTTCAGTTCTTCCTCACTTGTGCTATTCTCCCTCTCCTCCATTGTTCACTCATTCCCCTTATTTACCATTCTTCCTTCCCTTATTCCTTTCCTTCAACATTGCTCATCACATGACAACGAGAATGAGAAATGTCACCAGGCTGGCTGCTGCTGCACTGTGACCTGAGTCACCAGGTTGCATGCTGCTACTGCTGCTGCCGCTACACTGTGACCTGAATCACCAGGCTGCCTGCTGCTGCTGCTACACTTCCTGTTTAAGTACTTGGCTTACTAGAGGTCATTAGCCCAAGTCTCTGAGTTAATTGGATACCATTAGTCAAGAACACTTTAATCCCAAACATTGACCAAAGTGAACTCCTAGTGTGTATATTCTGCGAAGTATACTCTTCATTATGTATGCACTGAGGAACATATTCCTGTTAGTGAATGTACACTGAGATACAGCCTTATTTATACCTTTCAGTTTGCATACATTATATATACACACATATGAAAATGTGTATAAGCTAAATTATTCATTTCTCAGTGTATATTCACTGATCTGTCTCTCTCTGTCTCTGTCTCTCTATCTCTGTGTCTGTCTCTCTGTATCTGTCTGTCTCTGTCTGTCTGTCTCTCTCTGTCTCTCTCTGTCTCTTTGTCTCTGTTTCTCTCTCTCAGCTTCTGATGCAGATTTAGCAAAGCTGAGTGGCTGAATATTTCCATCCAAGGCCGAGGGACTGAACATTACCGACAGTGCTGAGGGATTGATTACCTCAACTTACCTATCAACTTTTTCCAGCATTTACAATATTTATCCTTGAGATCAGACTAAAAAAAAAAAAGAAAAAAAAAAAACACTGGTTGGTTAAACTTTCCCACTCCTAAAAATAGTTACTTGTTACACTAGTATTCATCAATTGTCTGTGTTGTATACATTAATGTAATTGTACACATTTTTGTATATTTTTGGACATAAATGTCTGTGTATTTTCTGCTATTTACGGAGATACACCTCTCGCGGTTTATGAGACGTTCGTCACTCGATTTATATATTGAGAAGTACATCTCTGTTTATATAATGAGAAGTATATATCCGTTAATATAATGATAAGTACACATCTCGGTTTATATGATAACTTATACCTCTAGGTTTATATAATGACTTTCACCTCTCGGTTTATATGCAGAGATGAATAGCTGTGTACACATCTGCAATGAAACTTACACCTTTCGGTGTAGGAACCGTGTCCTACACCTGCATACGTATCGTGAAGCACAACTGTGTTCCTGTTGTGACGTACGTCTGTTTACGTACCGTCACATACACCTCTCAGAAAATGTACAATGACACACTTCTCAGTGTTCATTTCTTGACTTGCCAAACTCAATATTCTACCTTGCTAATTGTCAGCTATGTTGTTTCCCTTGTACAAGGTTCCAGCAACGAGCGTAGTTACCAAGATATAGTTGTACTGGGATCAAGGATACTCTCGGGGGACCTTTTTCATTCGATGAATCTTATCACATGTGAGGCTGTCATAAAAGCCTAGAGGAAGAGCCTAGGAAAGAAATGTCGCCTCCAGGAGGACAGCTAGTGACAGAGAATATCAGGTGACCAAGTACACAGCTGAATATTCAATTCACTCTCTGACTGGGAAGTAAAAAAAATATTATCTCATAGCTTTGACATTTGCTCAAGTTAGAGTATGTAGGAAAGAGGGAAATTTTTTCCCAGTAAAAGTAGGCCTTAGACAAGGATGTGTGATGTCACCGTGGTTGTTTAATATATTTATAGATGGGGTTGTAAGAGAAGTAAATGCGAGGGTCTTGGCAAGAGGCGTGGAGTTAAAAGATAAAGAATCACACACAAAGTGGGAGTTGTCACAGCTGCTCTTTGCTGATGACACTGTGCTCTTGGGAGATTCTGAAGAGAAGTTGCAGAGATTGGTGGATGAATTTGGTAGGGTGTGCAAAAGAAGAAAATTAAAGGTGAATACAGGAAAGAGTAAGGTTATGAGGATAACAAAAAGATTAGGTGATGAAAGATTGAATATCAGATTGGAGGGAGAGAGTATGGAGGAGGTGAACGTATTCAGATATTTGGGAGTGGACGTGTCAGCGGATGGGTCTATGAAAGATGAGGTGAATCATAGAATTGATGAGGGAAAAAGAGTGAGTGGTGCACTTAGGAGTCTGTGGAGACAAAGAACTTTGTCCTTGGAGGCAAAGAGGGGAATGTATGAGAGTATAGTTTTACCAACGCTCTTATATGGGTGTGAAGCGTGGGTGATGAATGTTGCAGCGAGGAGAAGGCTGGAGGCAGTGGAGATGTCATGTCTGAGGGCAATGTGTGGTGTGAATATAATGCAGAGAATTCGTAGTTTGGAAGTTAGGAGGAGGTGCGGGATTACCAAAACTGTTGTCCAGAGGGCTGAGGAAGGGTTGTTGAGGTGGTTCGGACATGTAGAGAGAATGGAGCGAAACAGAATGACTTCAAGAGTGTATCAGTCTGTAGTGGAAGGAAGGCGGGGTAGGGGTCGGCCTAGGAAGGGTTGGAGGGAGGGGGTAAAGGAGGTTTTGTGTGCGAGGGGCTTGGACTTCCAGCAGGCATGCGTGAGCGTGTTTGATAGGAGTGAATGGAGACAAATGGTTTTTAATACTTGACGTGCTGTTGGAGTGTGAGCAAAGTAACATTTATGAAGGGATTCAGGGAAACCGGCAGGCCGGACTTGAGTCCTGGAGATGGGAAGTACAGTGCCTGCACTCTGAAGGAGGGGTGTTAATGTTGCAGTTTAAAAACTGTAGTGTAAAGCACCCTTCTGGCAAGACAGTGATGGAGTGAATGATGGTGAAAGTTTTTCTTTTTCGGGCCACCCTGCCTTGGTGGGAATCGGCCGGTGTGATAATAAAATAATAAATATATATATACATATATACATATATATATATATATATATATATATATATATATATATATATATATATATATATATATATATATATATATATATATGCATGCAGTAAAATCAAAGTAAACAGGTGATATCACAATATGCAGAACAACCACTGAGAAAGAATAGAGAGATTCCAAGCGCTTTCGTAACTTCTCACATTATCAAGGAACTATATAAACAAAATTCAGCAGGAAATCATATAAGAGCAAGACTACACCTCACAGTCACGCCACAACACCCCACAACACCCGACTCTGTGAAACCACTGATACTCTACCCAAGCATTAAGATTTTTTACTTGTCTAATGTATCATTAAATTCTTCCTAAATTTTATTAATTATAAATCCAATTTACATATAAGAGAATCATAGAATAATAGAATTTATATATAGTTATATATATCATCCTCTTAAAGGGCAAATCCTTGATGTGGAGAAGAGGCTCTTGGTCTAAGGAATTAGACCCTTTGGTCTCCTTCCTCAGACTGAACCTAATTACCTCCTAATTCTCCCTTCCCTATCCCATCCTCCTCATCATCCCCTTCTTTCCCTTTCCTCCCCTTCCCATCCCTCCCTTTTCCCTATCCCGTTTGTAGCCTCTGGGGTCTTTCTCTATGGCATTAGGTTTCTAGGTAGGGGGAAGTATGCCGGGGTTCATCCCGCTCGGTGAGGTTCTTAGGCTGTGATGTAGTTTGCCGTGGAATCTGGAGGCGCCGCACTCCCTGTCTGGATTTCCGAGAAATGAGCGGGGTGTCCTGCGGGTGATGGGTGTATCTCCAGAGGCTGCCTGTCTGTTCTGGGAGGTGACAGCCGAAGGAGGAATGCTTTGTGGCGGGTTTCAACCGCCCTCTCTTTTGTCCGCTGAGCTGCCTCCGTAGATGTGAGGTTGCTATCCCGGAACGCTTGTTTACTGGTGTGATGGGTAGGGTATGGCACGGGTTCCACGCTGCTTCTGCACTGCTTGTGGGCTCGAGGTCCCTCTTTTTTTTCTTTTTTTTTCTTTAAAATAATAAGTAAAAAGTACCATTATCATGGAGTTATGCAGCAACACACCTAAAGCCAATAATAACCCAACAAAAAGCCGCAGTAAGAATAATCACTAAATCCCGTCCCTGGCAACACCCCCCCCCCCCCACTCTTCATAGATCTAAACTTACTCCCTGTTCAGTACATCCACACTTACTACTGTGCAATCTATATCTACAGGACCTTAAATTCCAATATTAACCTTGACCTAAAACGCTTTCTTGATAGTTGTGACAGGATCCACAGGCATAACACCAGACACAAACATCTCTATGACATTCCTCGTGTTCGACTAAACCTTTACAAAAATTCAATGTATTTCAAAGGACCTAAAATCTGGAACACCCTACCTGAAAACTCTAGAACTGCAGACACATTCATCACTTTCAAAACAACAGTTAGAAAACTTATCTCCCTGATACACCCCGACAACTAACTACATGATAACCACCTGGTGGTTCACAATTACTCACTCACCCACTGACTATAAACCCAGAAATACTAATCTTATTCTTAAAATAATAAATCCTAACTAGTCATAAGTTTGCCTATGATACTCCAATATAGACACTTTGTATTGTGCCAAAACAAAAGCATTCACATTGCTAAACTCACAAATTATGATGTAGTCACTTAGCCTTAAGGATTGTCGAGCGAGGCCGAAAAAATTCGGTCTTACGTGTTTTTGGCGCATGTCATACTTCGCGCCCCGCGTGGCCAGCTTCCCGTTCATTAGTTCCAACCAATCACAAGCCTTCCCTGAGCCTCTTCAGCTAAGTACAGTTCGCTTCTGCCGCCTTCCCATTGGTTGAGAGATCAAAATATAAACACTGGTGGCTTGGCTTCACCCACACACGCATTTTTCCCTCCACCCTTACTAATCTACTATTGGATTATACATTCTACAATGTCGGTAAGTACTGATTGTTGTGTTTAGTGCTTACATGAATAGTTTAGGCATATTTTGATATATACCTAAAGTCCGTGTGAAGCATAATATGAGTGTAGCATGCAGTTGAAAAAAGTGCAAGCATTTTAGTCCGAATTATTTCGGTCTAGCGCGAGTTTCCGGGAATGTCCAATTTTAGTCAAATAAATATTTATAAAAAATTTTCAATTGCATATATGAACTCTGTAGTGGTCTGGATTTATACAGGAGGTTTCTATTGTCCTTCCAGTTCCATGAGAGGCTGTTTCATGGGGAGCAGTCAACCAGCAGGTCGAGGTATGTCTGCGTTTCTGAAGACAGTGACTCAGAACCAGAGGTAGACGAACCAGAATTGCTGGATAGTGGTGATGAATACTTGCCACCAGATGCACAGGATGCAGAGATGTCAAGTGATGATGAGGAGGAAGAAAGGAAAGAAAGGCCAGCCAAAAAGCAGAAAGTAATGAGGAAAAAGAAAACTTTTAGGATTGAGGAATACCCGGATGAGGAAGAGATCCATGAGAATATTGCTCTTCAAAGTAAATCTGTGCATAAAGACTGATAGAAATTGTTTCTCAGACTTCCATCTTTCCATTTAGCAATATAGAATCATTGGTCTTCCAAATGAATCTCAGGAATATAGGGATTGAAACTTGCATCACTTTGCAATTTGGCATTGTTGATATTTGCTTCCTTTTTATATTTTTGTAACAATTAAAAAATGTTTTGATACAAGTTCCATTTATGTTTTTTATATTGCCTGTTTGTATATTAAATTTAAAAAATTGTTTTGGTGTGTTTTATTAACAATTGCAAGTTTGCAACATAATTTTTTTTAATCCCTTTGTCGGGCGCAGCCAAATGTTTTCGGTCTTCGGAGATTAGCAATTGCTCGAAAACTAACCATCAGAAATCAATTTATATGGGATCAGTGACCTTGTATTGAGTTACTCTATCCACCATAGGGAGTTCAGTTCGAATTTCAAATTTTTGGACCCCTTGTATATGTGTAAGTGCTCTAAGTAGATCACTATGCTCAAGACTTGACTAGACTTAAACAAGTGACTGACAAAGTCCTCAAATAAACTAACTTCTTGACCGACTGGCAATCAGAACAGTCTGCTTGAACAATAAAAGAATGCTAAGCCCAATAGCAATATAACAAGCAACTGCTACACAGTATCAAGAACAAGGAGATAATATAACGACACTAAGTAGGGACCATCAGCAGATCCTCCACAAGTCACAAAACTCTCATACTACTGAATCTAAGTTCAGCATAAGAAAATCCCCGACTGTGATAATACACAGATACCAGTACAAGTTAGGTCAGAAGCTACAGCTCAGGACCTGAGTTGCTCAGAGTGTCTGCGACACACAACCTCAGTACAACGTCGAAAACCACTAAGTCTATACAATGTTCTGTGAACAGAGTTCTACAGAACTAACAAGAATAATGAGACAGACAATCTGTCCAACCACCAAGAGAGTCTAGACCAGACTGAATACTTCAGGCGAGGTGAGGACACCCCCCCCCCTCGATCACGTGATAGCTCCGTGGACAGCTGCAGCTCGGAAACAGAAGCCGGCAGTCTAACGAGCCACAAGCGATAATTACAATAGTTAGACAATCAAGACTTGAACTGAGCACATAATATGTAACATCCTACCTAACAACATAACTACGTCAAATAATATTATAAAGCAATATATTCACGATTTAGCTATTTTCGCAAATATAAGCAGTATAAAATTATATGAAAAGATAATTATATATACATAATCATTACAACCCATTCAGGGGTTGCAACACCCTCGCAACACGACAAACGGTTGCACTAGGAGTTGCATTAATGTCTTTCACATTACTGATTACTCAGGTTACATTACTAACAATATAATTTAAACATTAATCAGAGTCACTCTTGTGCCAAGCACTTCTATAATTTCACAGCGTCTATACACTAAGATATGCCCTTAGTATTAAGGCAGTAGACAGTATCGTATCTCCGCATACTCGTGGTTATGTACATCAGTGTAGACAGGATAGCGTATACAAGTAGGGCATGTTGAGGCTCGAACATAGAGTAGACAGCATAATAGTCTTGTGTTATAGACAGGAGACAGCATTCCACTCTTAAGTAGTGGTTGTGGAATGCGAGGCAGTATGGACATCTGAGTATGAAACAGCTTAATTAAAAAATTAAGGTGTGTAATGATGGCAGGGGGGTCTGCGGCAGGACAGTGTTGCGCCACACGCAGTAACATCGCCCACACAACACTACCCACTCAACACTCAGCTTCTACCTCCTCCTCACACACATCTCATCACTGCTGTGAATATATAAATATAATAATTAGACATGAGTATATATAATTAATATGGGCTGGAGGGATTAAGTTACTTTACTGAATATGACATAGCAAGTAACAAAAGGTATTTGGGTATTAAAATTACGTAAATTTTAAAAGGGAAGTGCCCAAATACTCGTCAAAATGTTCCAAGGACACCACAAGAGCTAGAGCTTCTTTCTCAATAGTGGCATAATTTTACTGGTGTCGTTTGAGCTTAAATGAATAGTAACATATAGGATGGAGAATATCAGTGGATGTTGACTGTTGGAGCAGCACAACACCCACTGCATAATCACTCGCCTCTATATGTAAAAAGGGAAGATTGAAATTAGGACTCTTCACAAGAACAGAGGAAAGCAGATGCTTTAACCTTTTGAACAAATCTGAACAATCACTAGTCCAGATGTACTAAACTTTGCTACTAATGAACATAGTGAGAGGTGCAGGTGGAGGTGTGTTTGCTGGCTTGCCTGTCACTTGACACACGTGGCAACGTCGCACATGATCAGCTACTGTTTCCTTCATCTTTGGCCAAGTAAAATGTTTTGCCAGTTTACCGAGTGTCTTCTTGACACCCAAATGTCCTCCTATGGGACTATTGTGAGCAAAATCAATGGCTTGTTCACGAAATGTATCTGGTAACACTACAAGATGCTTGACTGTGGTGGAAACACTATCAGCTGACAACTTACATGTATTTTTCTCCATCAGTACACAATTACTATAATAGTAACAATTATCTAGATCCTTTGCTTCACTCTCAGTAACTGCTATATCTCTCAGTCTTTCCAGTGACTGATCAACAAACTGATCCTTGATTAAATCATCATGAGTTAGAAATTTAACGTCAGTTGTGTCCTGACTAGGTTGATGACCGGGGGGAGTCAGTGTTAATGATCCTGGGCGCAGAGCGTCACTAAACAACATATTCAAGCCCAAATCATTGTCATCCACTAACTCAACAGGAGACAAGGATGGTTGTTGAATCTTTGACATAGCTCTAGTAATTGCGCTGAGAGGAAATAAAATAGGTTTCTCTCTACAAGCTTCAATGGCATAATTATCATCAGTGTTATTATCAATCACAAGTGGTTCTTTACATATACCAGCATAAAGGATATCGTTCCCTATCAACAAGTCCACTGACCTGATGGGAAATACGCCACTGGATATACCCACTGAAATATAACCAGTATAATAGCTTGTTTCAATATAAACTTTGTGCAAAGGTACTTTTATAACAGCCCCACCATAGGCTTCTAACAATACATCTATCTTGCAATAGGTATCATCAGTTATGGGCAGTACATCTTTTCTTAATAACGTGAGATAACTGCCAGTGTCTCTGAAAGTAATTATCTCAGATGTGATTCGTCAAATCCTACTTTACCTCTCGAAAAGTAAGGACTCATCGCTGAACGAATCTTTTCGTCAGATACACTTTCTGATGCTAGTCATCTATCCTGAGTAACATTATCTAAAACAGTAAGATCAGAGATATTACTAGGATTTTGGTGCCTTTGTTGCTCGGAAGAAGATACGACTTGGGGGCGCCAGCCGCACGACTGCTTCTCGTATCTCTTTCTAACTTATAGCAATACTCTCTAGCATGTCCTTTTCTGTTACAATATGTACATTTAACTTTCTTCTTCTCGATATCAGATTTCTGTCTAGCCACAGAGACAGATTCAGGATTGTGAGTTTTCCTGGTAAAGGTACGAAAGTTACAGTAGTAGGTACATCAGGCCGGCAATGAGCAGCTGATTTAGGTTGCCAACTTCTAGGACAATTTTTAG
>NW_027200510.1:0-2500 GCF_038502225.1 Cherax quadricarinatus | reverse complement strand
ACCGAGAAGTATTCTCCCTCTCTTCTACACACCCTAACCTGAGCCTCACTATCCTCATAAAAGCTCTTTACAGCATTTATATATATATATATATATATATATATATATATATATATATATATATATATATATATATATATATATATATATATTATAAAATCGGCCCTTTCTCACCGAGGCAGTGTGACCCGAAAAAGAAGAAACTTTCATCATCGTTCACTCCATCCCTATCTTGCCAGAGGCCTGATTACACTACAGTTTAAAAACTGCAACATATCTCCACCCGTCCTTCAGAGTACAGGCACTGGAGCTTCCACCTCCAGGACTCGAGTCCGGCTAACCAGTTGCCCTGAATTCCTTCATAAATATTATTGTGTTTACACTCCAACAGCACATAGTCATAAAAACCATTTGCCTCTACTCGTTCCTATGTAACAAGCTCACGGAATCTTGCTGGATGTCCCTCTGGAATACTTTTAGAATCCCGCACCTCCTAATATCCAAGCCTCGGATTCTCTGAATAATATTCACACCACAGATATGTATGTATACTGTGTCTATAAGATTTTTAACAAGTGACAGAGCTCCAAGATGGAGCCCCCCAAGATGAAGCCCCCCAAGATGGAGCCCCCCAAGATGGAGGCCCCCAAGATGGAGCCCCCCAAGATGGAACCCTCAAGATGGAGCCCCCAATAGTTGAACCCTTGGTAATAATGAAATGTATTCTGCTATACATTTTTTTTTTCAATTAGAATTACGACATTTTTGTCCATCCTCTGTGACGTGTTGAAACGTTTCGCCATCGTTCCGCGTCGTTTCATTCTTGTCGTGAAGTTTTGCCCTCATTCTCCGTCACTTGCGGCGACGTTTCAATCATTATTCACCATTTGTCGCGACATTTCACCCATCCCCCATAATCTTCTCACGACATCTTTGCTATTCTTCAGTCTCGACCTTCAATTGAAAATTCTTCATGGGGGGAGGGGGGTTGAAGTGCTCTTGATACGAGGAACTATAGCCACACCTTCCACATCCTCGGATCAACCCTGATGACCTCCCAGGCAATTTGACCCTTGCAGGAATTATTTTTTGCCCTACAGTTATAATACAATATTTTCTCGTACAAATTAAATAGCCTTTGGCTAACAAGCGGAAGTACCTAAGATATATCACTGAACCTGCTACCCATTTTCATTAAGTAGTATATACATTACCTAGGAAGATAAACCCGCTACCCATTTTCATTAAGCAGTATGCATATTACCTGGGAATATAAACCTGCTGTTCATCTTTACCTGCCAGTAAATATATTCCGTTTTAAGTAAGTTTATTCAGGTATACACAAATACAGTTACATAGAATTATCATACATAGCAGCATATGTGTAGAGAACCTAGGATAACCCAAAAAAGTCAGAGTGACTTATTTCCATTGGGGTCCTTTTACCTTATTATTATAATATAAAGGTTATAATATTTTCTTATTATTCTACAATGAAGATAACATCTTATTATCATACTAAAAAGACTATCTACTACACGAGGGTCATTAAGACTATCTACAATACGAGGGTCATTACTAGGAATAAGGTAAAATTTACACGTATGTTAGCTAAAAAATAGAAAATCATTCCCCTCCCTTTCTGTAGCTACATTCATCAGACACCTTTTGGCACTCTCCTTGAACTGGTTCATGCTATGACTGGCTTTGACATGTGCGGGTAGTCTGTTCCATTCCTTTATTGCTGTACAATAAAAGGTGTTTGAAGCCTGGCCAATGACTGTGGGTACTACAAAGTTGTGCTCTCTCCCCTTAGTACTATGATTGCTTTGGTTCCCAACCTTGACAAAATTGACAGCAAGATATTCTGGACACTGTGAGCAATTTTATAAACATGTTTTAGCTTCAGTTGTTTTACTCTGTCTTCAACATTCAGCATATCCAACTGCTGTAATTCATCCTGGCCTACATGTTCTCTTGGTCCCAGCCCCAGGATGAATCTTACGATTTTGTTCTGGGTGATTTGCAGTCTATCTTTCAGTTTTTTTTTTTTTGTCAAGGCAGAGTACCATGAAGAGCAAGCGTAATCCATATGGCATTGTATAAGGGCTAGACATAGGGTCCTGCGAGCCTCAGTAGGTAGACACTGTGCTTGTCTATACAGGAACTTCAGTCTGGCATTCGCTTTCTTTACTACACTGTTCCCTATCAATTCTCCTGACATGCATGGGTCAAAGGGGATTCCCAGATATTTTACTGATGAAACCAAAGTAATGGGCTCCCCATTACACTGGACATTAAAATTATTTACCCTTCTCAGTTTGTTTCGTGCCAAAGAGAATGGCTTCAGTTTTCCCTAGGTGTAATGATAGTTTGTTGTCTACTAACCATTTGCTGCTAGTGTTAAAACATTAGCTATATCTTGTGGGTTTTTACCCGACACTAACAGGGCACTGTCATCTGCATACAGTAGGAGTTTGCACTTGACACTGATAGGCAT
>NW_027200509.1:0-19925 GCF_038502225.1 Cherax quadricarinatus | reverse complement strand
ATGTCCACAACTCATCTTCAACCACCCATCTCCAGAACTCATCTTCAATCATCCATCTCCACAACTCATCTTCAAAACAACTTAGGCAACACAACACAATGGAACATTAGAACAACTTAGGCAACACAACACAATGGAACATTAGAACAACTTAGGCAACACAACACAATGGAACATTAGAACAACTTAGGCAACACAACACAATGGAACATTAGAACAACTTAGGCAACACAACACAATGGAACATTAGAACAACTTAGGCAACACAACACAATGGAACATTAGAACAACTCAGGCAACACAACACAATGGAACATTAGAACAACTTAGGCAACACAACACAATGGAACATTAGAACAACTTAGGCAACACAACACAATGGAACATTAGAACAACTTAGGCAACACAACACAATGGAACATTAGAACAACTTAGGCAACACAACACAATGGAACATTAGAACAACTTAGGCAACACAACACAATGGAACATTAGAACAACTTAGGCAACACAACACAATGGAACATTAGAACAACTTAGGCAACACAACACAATGGAACATTAGAACAACTTAGGCAACACAACACAATGGAACATTAGAACAACTTAGGCAACACAACACAATGGAACATTAGAACAACTTTAGAACAACTTAGGCAACACAACACAATGGAACATTAGAACAACTTAGGCAACACAACACAATGGAACATTAGAACAACTTAGGCAACACAACACAATGGAACATTAGAACAACTTAGGCAACACAACACAATGGAACATTAGAACAACTTAGGCAACACAACACAATGGAACATTAGAACAACTTAGGCAACACAACACAATGGAACATTAGAACAACTTAGGCAACACAACACAATGGAACATTAGAACAACTTAGGCAACACAACACAATGGAACATTAGAACAACTTAGGCAACACAACACAATGGAACATTAGAACAACTTAGGCAACACAACACAATGGAACATTAGAACAACTTAGGCAACACAACACAATGGAACATTAGAACAACTTAGGCAACACAACACAATGGAACATTAGAACAACTTAGGCAACACAACACAATGGAACATTAGAACAACTTAGGCAACACAACACAATGGAACATTAGAACAACTTAGGCAACACAACACAATGGAACATTAGAACAACTTAGGCAACACAACACAATGGAACATTAGAACAACTTAGGCAACACAACACAATGGAACATTAGAACAACTTAGGCAACACAACACAATGGAACATTAGAACAACTTAGGCAACACAACACAATGGAACATTAGAACAACTTAGGCAACACAACACAATGGAACATTAGAACAACTTAGGCAACACAACACAATGGAACATTAGAACAACTTAGGCAACACAACACAATGGAACATTAGAACAACTTAGGCAACACAACACAATGGAACATTAGAACAACTTAGGCAACACAACACAATGGAACATTAGAACAACTTAGGCAACACAACACAATGGAACATTAGAACAACTTAGGCAACACAACACAATGGAACAAGATGGAACATTAGAACAACTTAGGCAACACAACACAATGGAACATTAGAACAACTTGGAGAACAACTTAGGCAACACAACACAATGGAACATTAGAACAACTTAGGAACAACTTAGGCAACACAACACAATGGAACATTAGAACAACTTAGGCAACACAACACAATGGAACATTAGAACAACTTAGGCAACACAACACAATGGAACATTAGAACAACTCAGGAACAAGAACACTTAGGCACACAATGGAACATTAGAACAACTGAGGCAACACAACACAATGGAACATTAGAACAACTTAGGCAACACAACACAATGGAACATTAGAACAACTTAGGCAACACAACACAATGGAACATTAGAACAACTTAGGCAACACAACACAATGGAACATTAGAACAACTTCGGAACATTAGAACAACAAACACAACACAATGGAACATTAGAACAACTTAGGCAACACAACACAATGGAACATTAGAACAACTCAGGCAACAACAAATGGAACATTAGAACAACTTAGGCAAAACAATGGAACATTAGAACAACTTAGGCAACACAACACAATGGAACATTAGAACAACTTAGGCAACACAACACAATGGAACATTGGAACAACTTAGGCAACACAACACAATGGAACATTAGAACAACTTAGGCAACACAACACAATGGAACATTAGAACAACTTAGGCAACACAACACAATGGAACATTAGAACAACTTAGGCAACACAACACAATGGAACATTAGAACAACTTAGGCAACACAACACAATGGAACATTAGAACAACTTAGGCAACAACAACACAATGGAACATTAGAACAACTCAGGCAACACAACACAATGGAACATTAGAACAACTTAGGCAACACAACACAATGGAACATTAGAACAACTCAGGCAACACAACACAATGGAACATTAGAACAACTTAGGCAACACAACACAATGGAACATTAGAACAACTTAGGCAACACAACACAATGGAACATTAGAACAACTTAGGCAACACAACACAATGGAACATTAGAACAACTTAGGCAACACAACACAATGGAACATTAGAACAACTTAGGCAACACAACACAATGGAACATTAGAACAACTTAGGCAACACAACACAATGGAACATTAGAACAACTTAGGCAACACAACACAATGGAACATTAGAACAACTTAGGCAACACAACACAATGGAACATTAGAACAACTTAGGCAACACAACACAATGGAACATTGGAACATTAGAACAACTTAGGCAACACAACACAATGGAACATTAGAACAACTTAGGCAACACAACACAATGGAACATTAGAACAACTTAGGCAACACAACACAATGGAACATTAGAACAACTTAGGCAACACAACACAATGGAACATTAGAACAACTTAGGCAACACAACACAATGGAACATTAGAACAACTTAGGCAACACAACACAATGGAACATTAGAACAACTTAGGCAACACAACACAATGGAACATTAGAACAACTTAGGCAACACAACACAATGGAACATTAGAACAACTTAGGCAACACAACACAATGGAACATTAGAACAACTTAGGCAACACAACACAATGGAACATTAGAACAACTCAGGCAACACAAACACAACACAATGGAACATTAGAACAACTTAGGCAACACAACACAATGGAACATTAGAACAACTCAGGCAACACAACACAATGGAACATTAGAACAACTTAGGCAACACAACACAATGGAACATTAGAACAACTTAGGCAACACAACACAATGGAACATTAGAACAACTGGAACATTAGAACAACTTAGGCAACACAACACAATGGAACATTAGAACAACTTAGGCAACACAACACAATGGAACATTAGAACAACTTAGGCAACACAACACAATGGAACATTAGAACAACTTAGGCAACACAACACAATGGAACATTAGAACAACTTAGGCAACACAACACAATGGAACATTAGAACAACTTAGGCAACACAACACAATGGAACATTAGAACAACTTAGGCAACACAACACAATGGAACATTAGAACAACTTAGGCAACTGGAACATTAGAACAACTTAGGCAACACAACACAATGGAACATTAGAACAACTTAGGCAACACAACACAATGGAACATTAGAACAACTTAGGCAACACAACACAATGGAACAACTTGGAACATTAGAACAACTTAGGCAACACAACACAATGGAACATTAGAACAACTCAGGCAACACAACACAATGGAACATTAGAACAACTTAGGCAACACAACACAATGGAACATTAGAACAACTTAGGCAACACAACACAATGGAACATTAGAACAACTTAGGCAACACAACACAATGGAACATTAGAACAACTTAGGCAACACAACACAATGGAACATTAGAACAACTTAGGCAACACAACACAATGGAACATTAGAACAACTTAGGCAACACAACACAATGGAACATTAGAACAACTTAGGCAACACAACACAATGGAACATTAGAACAACTTAGGCAACACAACACAATGGAACATTAGAACAACTCAGGCAACACAACACAATGGAACATTAGAACAACTTAGGCAACACAACACAATGGAACATTAGAACAACTTAGGCAACACAACACAATGGAACATTAGAACAACTTAGGCAACACAACACAATGGAACATTAGAACAACTTAGGCAACACAACACAATGGAACATTAGAACAACTTAGGCAACACAACACAATGGAACATTAGAACAACTTAGGCAACACAACACAATGGAACATTAGAACAACTCAGGCAACACAACACAATGGAACATTAGAACAACTTAGGCAACACAACACAATGGAACATTAGAACAACTTAGGCAACACAACACAATGGAACATTAGAACAACTTAGGCAACACAACACAATGGAACATTAGAACAACTTAGGCAACACAACACAATGGAACATTAGAACAACTTAGGCAACACAACACAATGGAACATTAGAACAACTTATGCAACATTAGAACAACTTAGGCAACACAACACAATGGAACATTAGAACAACTTAGGCAACACAACACAATGGAACATTAGAACAACTTAGGCAACACAACACAATGGAACATTAGAACAACTTAGGCAACACAACACAATGGAACATTAGAACAACTTAGGCAACACAACACAATGGAACATTAGAACAACTTAGGCAACACAACACAATGGAACATTAGAACAACTTAGGCAACACAACACAATGGAACATTAGAACAACTTAGGCAACACAACACAATGGAACATTAGAACAACTTAGGCAACACAACACAATGGAACATTAGAACAACTTAGGCAACACAACACAATGGAACATTAGAACAACTTAGGCAACACAACACAATGGAACATTAGAACAACTAAGGCAACACTTAGGCAACACAATGGAACATTAGAACAACTTAGGCAACACAACACAATGGAACATTAGAACAACTTAGGCAACACAACACAATGGAACATTAGAACAACTTAGGCAACACAACACCATTTATTACAAATGGAACATTAGAACAACTTAGGCAACACAACAAAATGGAACATTAGAACAACTTAGGCAACACAACTAAGCTGACCAACACAATTCCTCACGAAGCTGTTTTTTCAGAGTAATTTATTCTCGTGTATTTACATTATTCATTAACTATCCATTACTATAAATCACCATTTATTCCCAAAATTTCAACTCATCTTCAACCACCCATGTCCACAACTCATCTTTAACCACCCTTCTCCACAACTCATCTTCAACCACCCATCTCCACAACTCATCTTCAACCACCCATCTCCACAACTCATCTTCAACAGCCCATCTCAACTCATATTCAACCACCCATCTCCACAACTCATCTTCAACCACCCATCTCCACAACTCATCTTCAACCACCCATCTCCACAACTCATCTTCAACCACCCATCTCCACAACTCATCTTCAACCACCCATCTCCACAACTCATCTTCAACCACCCATCTCCACAACTCATCTTCAACCACCCATCTCCACAACTCATCTTCAACCACCCATCTCCACAACTCATCTTCAACCACCCATCTCCACAACTCATCTTCAACCACCCATCTCCACAACTCATCTTCAACCACCCATCTCCACAACTCATCTTCAACCACCCATCTCCACAACTCATCTTCAACAACCCATCTCCACAACTCATCTTCAACCACCCATCTCCACAACTCATCTTCAACCACCCATCTCCACAACTCATCTTCAACCACCCATCTCCACAACTCATCTTCAACCACCCATCTCCACAACTCATCTTCAACCACCCATCTCCACAACTCATCTTCAACCAACTCATCTTCAACAACCCATTTCCACAACTCGTCTTCAACCACCCATCTCCACAACTCATCTTCAACCACCCATCTCCACAACTCATCTTCAACAACCCATCTCCAAAACTCATCTTCAGCCAACCATCTCCACAACTCATCTTCAACCACTCATCTCCACAACTCATCTTCAACCACTCATCTGCACAACTCATTTTCAACAACCCATCTCCACAACTCATCTCAACAACACATCTCCTCAACTCATCTTCAATCACCCTTCTCGTCAACTCATCTTCAACAACCCATCTCCACAACTCATCTTCAATCATCCATCTCCACAACTCATCTTCAACAACCCATCTCCACAACTCATCTTCAATCATCCATCTCCTCAACTCATCTTCAACCACCCATCTCCACAACTCTTCTTCTACCACCCATCTTCACAACTCATCATCAACCGTCTCTTACCACATCTCACTATAAATCATCCATTAAATCAACTCAGTATAAACCATCACCGCAGTTCACCATCAACCATCCATTACCTCAACTCGTCTGCCATCCATCATCCCAACTTACTCTCAGCCATTCATAACTACAACCCACCATCAATAACCACAACTCACCATCAACCATTCATAACTACAACCCAGCATCAATAACCACAACTCACCATCAACCATTCATAACTACAACCCACCATCAATAACCACAACTCACCATCAACCATTCATAACTACAACCCAGCATCAATAACCACAACTCACCATCAACCATTCATAACTACAACCCACCATCAATAACCACAACTCACCATCAACCATTCATAACTACAACCCACCATCAATAACCACAACTCACCATCAACCATTCATAACTACAACCCAGCATCAATAACCACAACTCACCATCAACCATTCATAACTACAACCCACCATCAATAACCACAACTCACCATCAACCATTCATAACTACAACCCACCATCAATAACCACAACTCACCATCAACCATTCATAACTACAACCCACCATCAATAACCACAACTCACCATCAACCATTCATAACTACAACCCAGCATCAATAACCACAACTCACCATCAACCATTCATAACTACAACCCACCATCAATAACCACAACTCACCATCAACCATTCATAACTACAACCCACCATCAATAACCACAACTCACCATCAACCATTCATAACTACAACCCACCATCAATAACCACAACTCACCATCAACCATTCATAACTACAACCCAGCATCAATAACCAGAACTCATCATCAACCATCCATATCCACAACTTACCATCAACTCGTAAAGCATCCACCACCACAACTCGCCATAATCATCCACCATAATTCACTACCAACCATTCACTCTCGTGTGTCTATACAGGTGTGAACAACATTTAACGTTTTATGTGAATGTTCAGTGAGTGTTTTATTCCAGATCAAAGTGTTCAGTACATGTTCTGTTTGTGATCAACATGTTCATTCAATATTCTAGCCCATATCAACGTATTCAGTACGTGTTCTGTACCACATCGACATTGTATGTGAATTTAAAGGAAAGAAAATTTTCCAACCAGCTTCAGTTTCTTAAGAAAAACCTATAATGAATTTGTTAGTTTCTGGCTTGCGAAAATCTTCTCTTGAATTTAATATCTGCTGGCTTAACACATACAGTGTTAAGACAGTGTAAAGACAGTGTGACTTTGTAAATGGTCAAACTCGGACTGAAACGTCGTGGTGGTGAGCTCCCGTCTCATGTGTGTGAGCTATTTGTGTGTTGTTCCAGTCATGGTTTGTGCCTTTTAGTTATTTACTTCCTACATTTTTAATCACGGGTCGCTAATATTACTTCTACATGGTTACTCATAGGTCTCTCATAACTTCCTTGTGTAATTACTCATAAGTTCTTCACATATTTCTTGCAACATGGAATGCAAGAAATATGTTTGTGTTGTAATTATGTTCAGTTTAAACCCACATTTCATTACAGCTTCCCTCAGCAGAGTAGCTGAAAAAATATCTTGGATGAGATTCATAGTGTTAATTTAGGACTGCTACATCTACTCAAACTGCGGTCACCTTGTATTTGTTTTCTAAGACATACGTGACTTACAGGGAAAGGATTCTAACCCGGAAAGGAAACACCAGAAAAAATGACAATGATTGTAAACACAAGGAAAAGCACAGAAATGTGAAGACATGTCTTAACATGCACATTGGGACAGAAAGAATAAACAAACAATTTATTAACTCTCCATCACCAATATTATCCATCAACCAGCTATAATTTCAACTAATCATCAACCATCAACCAGCTATAACTCACTACAAACATGCAACATCACAACACATTATCAACATCTCACCATCACCCATCAGTATTTTCAACTTATCAAAGTTGATAACATATCTCCATCGACTATCACCGACCATAACTCACAATAAACATTAAATCACTTCAATTTACCATCAACCATCTATCACAACAACTATTAACCATCCTTTACCTAAAATGTCCATCATCCATACACCATTACAACTAACTTTCAACCATTCATTTCGGTTCATCCACAATTCATCACGAAATCTCTCCAACAGTGCATCACCTTATCTTTCAACCATCGACACTGTTTTCCGTAGCATTCACGGTCATATATGTCGGTGGGAACAAGAATCATTTTGTCCATGAGTTTCTCTGAGCTCCGTTGATCAATTTATTAATCCTCATTTAAATGCCATGGTGCTTTGTTTTATATTTGTGTTAATTGTTTTGCGAGAGCTGATGGTTAATGTTTATTGATCGGGAAGGTTATTATGAAAGGTGTTGATGAATAGAAGGAAATCAGATTCGAAAGAAGGAAGAGGATCAAGATCTCTTCAACGGGCGAGACACCTGACGGATGTGTGTATAAGATTCCTTGTAAAATTTGCGATAAAGTTTATTACGGTCAAACTGGTAAAAATCTCGAACTAAGATCAAAACAACATAAATATAACATTAGAACTGGACAAGATTCCAATGCTCTATTCATTCATGTGAGAGATTTTAACCATCCAATTGATTTTCAATAAGTTGAGAAAGTTGTATCAAGCAAGTCCATGGTCGACAGGAATATAATTGAATCTTGTTTCATAAAAAGCAGTTTTGACAATAATATGAATATTTCCTTTGGTTTATATAAATTAGATCCATTTATAATTAATAGAATTTAGGAAGAATTTAATAATACATTGGACAAATAATAAATTTTAAAATTCTTAATTCTTGGGTAGAATAGTTTGTTGGTGGGTTGTGTGAAGGACCTGCCCAGTTGGACCAGCGGTCCTGCTGCAGTGTTCCCTTTCTTATGAGTCGCGCATCAGGTGTTGCTTTGTTGTGGGATGCGATAGAGAGGTGAGGGCTAGACCCATTATATGCCTTCCTTTGATGCATTACTTTCATTGTTCCTTGATAATGTGAGTAGTCACGAAAGCGCTTGGAATTTCTCTATTCTTTCAAAGTGGTTGTTTTGCATATATTATATATATACATATATATATATATATATATATATATATATATATATATATATATATATATATATATATATATATATATATATATATATATATATATATATATATACATATATATATATATATATGTCGTGCCGAATAGGCAGAACTTGCGATCTTGGCTTAAATAGCAACGCTCATCTTGCAATATAGGACAAGCGAAAATTTGTGTATGCAATAATTTCGCCAAAATCACTCTGAACCTAACGGAAAAAAATATATTTCACTGTGTTTGTTTAGTTTTAAATTATTGTAAACAAATCTGTAATATATTTAGTTGGGTTAGGCTAAAATAAATTGTTCTTGTTATAATAAGGTTAGGTAAGTTTTCTAAGATTCTTTTGGAGCAAAATTAAAATTTTTTACATTAACATTAATGAAAAAAATATATCTTTAAACGTACAAGAGAAAATTTTAGAAAGGACTTAATTTTAAATGAGTTCTTGCTAATTGACCAGTTTTACATATTCGGCACGACATATATATATATATATATATATATATATATATATATATATATATATATATATATATATATAACACTTATCTCTGGCTGAAGGAGACTCGAACCTACGAACCTACGCAGTGCTTTACCAATCTACCCACACTGGACCAATACCTTGGAGTCCAGGTGCGCTAGGCTTTCATCTAAGGCAGCCAGCTTTCAGGGAGAAGGCTTACAGCTTTTCCTCTCATCCCCTGCATGCATCAGCCTTACTAGAGATATTAACAATGCGAGGAATTCGCAAGAGCAGGCGAAATGTATACAAACACTGATCTCTGGCTGAAGGAGGCTCGAACCTACGAACCTTGGAACAAGGTACGCAGTGCTTTACCAATCTATCCAGTAGGGGCCAGTTAACCTGCTGCAGTGTTCCTCGATTCTTATGATTTATGAGTTTTTATCTTCTGTTTTAAAATATAATTATTTATTACCGATTTTTTTTGTTACTTATTGAAAACATTTCCTTAATAAGTCGACATTATCATATTTACCAGTTTTTGTAATAAGAGAAATAATGCTAAGCACCTCCGTCAACCCTTTCTTCCCTCCAGTCAGCCCTTTCTCCCCTGTCATCAGCCCTTTCTCCCCTGTCATCAGCCCTCTCTCCCCTCTTATCAACCCTTCCTCCCATCCGTCAGCCGTTCCTTCACTATGCCAGTCCTTCATTCCCTCTCGACAGCTCTCTCTCCCCTCCCGTCAGCCTTTCCTCCAAACCGTTAGCCCTTCTTTCCTTCCTCTCAGCTCTTTCTCCTCTCCGTCAGCCCTCTCTTCAGACCCCACTCCCTTTTTCAGTTATTACCTTACCAGTCTTCCGTATACCATCGTATTAGTAATACCAACGTTCATAGGAACTTCAATATATCCAGCGTCGCAGACTATCCATCTTTATCCTCTAGCAACATTTATGGTTATTTTAGGAACACACATAAACAAACAGTATGACATATATATTAGAAAACTTTCAGTCCTGGGACATTGATCACTTCTGAAGTGATCAACGTCCCAGGACTGAAACGTTTTCTAATAAATATGTCCTAATGTTTACTTACGTCTTTCTAAACCAGTTGTCGGTATCTTGCTCTGGTCTGTCCTTTAGGGTTGAATTTAAGTGGTATTTACTTATGAGAAAACAGGGTTATCAAAGCTTATTGCTTGAGAAGCCCTTGAAAATGGGTTGAGATAGGGTTTGAGAAAGATCTGCCTAATATAGGCCAGTAGGTCTGCTGCAGTGTTCCTCCTTTCTTAAGTTCTTATGCCTTTATGTTCTAAACAACGTTCGTAAAAGACACTAACACACTAATCAGTCCATTTATGTTTCTTTAATAATAGTTACCCGTACTTAAATATATTTAAATTTACTTCAACCCTCTCTCTCGTGTCTTACTTCTGTTACTTTATCATAAAACTCCAGAAGATTTGTGACACAGGATTTACCTTCCAAAAATCCGTGATGGTTGTCGTTTATGCTCTTGTTCGGTTCCAGGTGCTCCACCACTCTCCTCCTGATAATCTTCGTCATTCCTTTGCATACTATACACGTCAGTGACACAGGTCTATAGTTTAGTGCCTCTTCTCTGTCTCTCTTTTTTAAAAAATGGGTTGCCCAGTGTGTACTCACCTATTTGTACTCACCTATTTGTGGTTGCAGGGGTCGATTCATAGCTCCTGGCCCCGCCTCTTCGCTGATTGCTACTAGGTCCTCTCTCTCCCTGCCCCATGAGCTTTATCATACCTCGCCTTAAAACTATGTATGGTTCCCGCCTCCACTACGTCACTTTCTAGGCTATTCCACGGCCTGACTACTCTATGACTGAAGAAATACTTCCTAACATCCCTTTGATTCATCTGAGTCTTCAACTTCCAATTGTGACCTCTTGTGTCTGTGTCCCATCTCTGGAACATCCCGTCTTTGTCCACCTTGTCTATTCCGCGCAGTATTTTATATGTCGTTATCATGTCTCCCCTGACCCTCCTGTCCTCCAGTGTCGTCAGGCCGATTTCCCTCAACCTTTCTTCGTAGGACAATCCCCGTAGCTCTGGGACTAGTCTTGTTGCAAACCTTTGCACTTTCTCTAATTTCTTGACGTGCTTGACTAGGTGTGGATTCCAAACTGGTGCTGCATACTCCAGTATGGGCCTGACGTAAATGGTATACAGAGTCTTGAACGAATCCTTACTGAGGTATCGGAACGCTATCCGTAGGTTTGCCAGGCGCCCGTATGCTGCAGCAGTTATCTGATTGATGTGCGCCTCAGGAGATATGCTCGGTGTTATACTCACCCCCAGATCTTTTTCCTTGAGTGAGGTTTGCAGTCTTTGGCCATCTAAACTATATTGTGTCTGCGGTCTTCTTTGCCCTTCCCCAATCTTCATGACTTTGCATTTGGCAGGGTTAAACTCAAGGAGCCAGTTGCTGGACCAGGCTTGTAGCCTGTCCAGGTCTCTTTGTAGTCCTGCCTGATCCTCATCCGATTTGATTCTTCTCATTAACTTCACATCATCTGCAAACAAGGACACTTCTGAGTCTATCCCTTCCGTTATGTCGTTCACATATACCAAGAACAGCACAGGTCCTAGGACTGACCCCTGTGGAACCCCGCTTGTCACAGGCGCCCACTCTGACACCTCGTCACGTACCATGACTCGTTGTTGCCTCCCTGTCAGGTATTCTCTGATCCATTGCAGTGCCTTTCCTGTTATGTGTGCCTGATCCTCTAGCTTTTGCAGTAACCTCTTGTGAGGAACTGTGTCGAAGGCCTTCTTGCAGTCCAAAAAAATGCAGTCGATCCACCCCTCTCTCTCTTGTCTTACTTCTGTCACCTTGTCATAAAACTCTAGTAGGTTTGTGACACAGGATTTTCCTTCCCTGAAACCGTGCTGGTTGTCAATTATACACTTGTTTCTTTCCAGGTGCTCCACCACTCTCCTCCTGATGATCTTCTCCATGACCTTGCATACTATACACGTTAGTGATACAGGTCTGTAGTTTAGTGCCTCATGTCTGTCTCCCTTTTTAAAAATTGGGACTACATTTGCCATCTTCCATACCTCAGGGAGTTGCCCAGTTTCAAATGATGTGTTGAAGATCTTTGTTAATGGCACACACAATATCTCTGCTCCCTCTTTAAGGACCCACGGAGAGATGTCTGGTTCCACCGCCTTTGAGGTGTCAAGTTCGCATAGCAGCTTCTTCACCTCCTCCTTGGTTATATGTACCTCATCCAGCACTTGCTGGTGTACCCCCTTGTTCTGATTTCCTGGAGTCCTACTGGTTTCCACTGTAAATACTTCTTTAAATTTCGTGTTGAGCTCCTGACATACCTCTCGGTCGTTTCTTGTGAATTCCCCATCACCCTTTCTCTTTCTGATTACCTGGTCCTTGACTGCTGTTTTCCTCCTGATGTGGCTGTACAACAGCTTCGGGTCAGTCTTGACTTTTGATGTTATGTCACTGTATCTTGGTCTCTGCTGCTTTGACTTGCACCTCCCACTTCCTGCTTTCCATTACTATCCTCTCTTCCATTCTCATGCTAAGTTCTTCTAGTTTCCTTTCCCATTCATGTTCCCTTTTAATGAGCTCTGCTGCTCATTCTTCCTGTGTGTGTGTGTGTGTGTGTGTGTGTGTGTGTGTGTGTGTGTGTGTGTGTGTGTGTGTGTGTGTGTGTGTGTGTGTGTGTGTGTGTGTGTGTGTGTGTGTGTGTGTGTGTGTGTGTGTGTGTGTGTGTGTGTGTGTGTGTGTGTGTGTGTGTGTGTGTGTGTGTGTGTGTGTGTGTGTGTGTGTGTGTGTGTGTGTGTGTGTGTGTGTGTGTGTGTGTGTGTGTGTACTCACCTATTTGTACTCACCTATTTGTGGTTGCAGGGGTCGAGTCACAGCTCCTGGCCCCGCCTCTTCGCTGATTGCTACTAGGTCCTCTCTCTCCCTGCCCCATGAGCTCTATCATACCTCGCCTTAAAACTATGTATGGTTCCCGCCTCCACTACGTCACTTTCTAGGCTATTCCACGGCCTGACTACTCTATGACTGAAGAAATACTTCCTAACATCCCTTTGATTCATCTGAGTCTTCAACTTCCAATTGTGACCTCTTGTGTCTGTGTCCCTTCTCTGGAACATCCCGTCTTTGTCCACCTTGTCTATTCCGCGCAGTATTTTATATGTCGTTATCATGTCTCCCCTGACCCTCCTGTCCTCCAGTGTCGTCAGGCCGATTTCCCTCAACCTTTCTTCGTAGGACAATCCCCGTAGCTCTGGGACTAGTCTTGTTGCAAACCTTTGCACTTTCTCTAATTTCTTGACGTGCTTGACTAGGTGTGGATTCCAAACTGGTGCTGCATACTCCAGTATGGGCCTGACGTAAATGGTATACAGAGTCTTAAACGAATCCTTACTGAGGTATCGGAACGCTATCCGTAGGTTTGCCAGGCGCCCGTATGCTGCAGCAGTTATCTGATTGATGTGCGCCTCAGGAGATATGCTCGGTGTTATACTCACCCCCAGATCTTTTTCCTTGAGTGAGGTTTGCAGTCTTTGGCCATCTAAACTATATTGTGTCTGCGGTCTTCTTTGCCCTTCCCCAATCTTCATGACTTTGCATTTGGCAGGGTTAAATTCAAGGAGCCAGTTGCTGGACCAGGCTTGTAGCCTGTCCAGGTCTCTTTGTAGTCCTGCCTGATCCTCATCCGATTTGATTCTTCTCATTAACTTCGCATCATCTGCAAACAAGGACACTTCTGAGTCTATCCCTTCCGTTATGTCGTTCACATATACCAAGAACAGCACAGGTCCTAGGACTGACCCCTGTGGAACCCCGCTTGTCACAGGCGCCCACTCTGACACCTCGTCGCGTACCATGACTCGTTGTTGCCTCCCTGTCAGGTATTCTCTGATCCATTGCAGTGCCTTTCCTGTTATGTGTGCCTGATCCTCTAGCTTTTGCAGTAACCTCTTGTGAGGAACTGTGTCGAAGGCCTTCTTGCAGTCCAAAAATATGCAGTCGATCCACCCCTCTCTCTCTTGTCTTACTTCTGTCACCTTGTCATAAAACTCTAGTAGGTTTGTGACACAGGATTTTCCTTCCCTGAAACCGTGCTGGTTGTCAATTATACACTTGTTTCTTTCCAGGTGCCCCACCACTCTCCTCCTGATGATCTTCTCCATGACCTTGCATACTATACACGTTAGTGATACAGGTCTGTAGTTTAGTGCCTCATGTCTGTCTCCCTTTTTAAAAATTGGGACTACATTTGCCATTTTCCATACCTCAGGGAGTTGCCCAGTTTCAAATGATGTGTTGAAGATCTTTGTTAATGGCTCACACAATATCTCTGCTCCCTCTTTAAGGACCCATGGAGAGATGTTGTCTGGTCCCACCGCCTTTGAGGTGTCAAGTTCGCATAGCAGCTTCTTCACCTCCTCCTTGGTTATATGTACCTCATCCAGCACTTGCTGGTGTGCCCCCCTGTTCTGATTTCCTGGAGTCCTACTGGTTTCCACTGTAAATACCTCTTTAAATCTTGTGTTGAGCTCCTGACATACCTCTTGGTCGTTTCTTGTGAATTCCCCATCACCCTTCCTCAGTCTGATTACCTGGTCCTTGACTGTTGTTTTCCTCCTGATGTGGCTGTACAACAGCTTCGGGTCAGTCTTTACTTTTGATGCTATGTCATTTTCATATTGTCTCTGAGCCTCCCTTCTTATCTGTGCATATTCGTTTCTGGCTCTTCGGCTGATTTCTTTATTTTCCTGAGTTCTCTGTCTTCTGTACCTTTTCCATTCTCTAGTACACCTAGTTTTTGCCTCCCTACACCTTTGGGTGAACCAAGGACTCGTTCTGTTCTTCCCATTATTTCTGTTTCCCTTGGGAACAAACCTCTCCTCTGCCTCCTTGCATTTTGTTGCTACATAGTCCATCATTTCTTGTACTGGTTTTCCTGTCAGTTCCCTCTCCCACTGAATGTCTTGAAGGAAGTTCCTCATGCCTGAGTAGTTCCCCCTTTTGTAGTTTGGTTTTTCCCAGCCTATTCCTGCTACTCTCTCCACTTGGAGCTCAACTATGTAGTCGAAGCACAGAACCACATGATCACTAGCTCCCAGGGGCCTTTCATACATGATACCCTCGATGTCCGAACTACTCAAGGTGAATACAAGGTCCAGCCTTGCTGGTTCATCCTCTCCTCTCTCTCTGGTAGTGTCTCTAACATGTTGATGCATGAGGTTTTCCAGTACCACATCCATCATCTTGGCTCTCCATGTTTCGGGACCCCCATGGGCCCTCAGACTGGATTGTTCCTACTAAGTAGTCCCTTTCGCCCGTGCCATCCATTCCTTCCATTTTCTCAAAATCCCACTGGTTTTTAATGAGCAGTGCAACTCCTCCTCCCCCTCTCCTCCCTCTGTCTTTCCTGAGGATTTGATATCCGGATGGAAAGATTGAATCTGTTATTAATATATATATATATATATATATATATATATATATATATATATATATATATATATATATATATATATATATATATATATATATATATATATATATATATATATATATATATATATATATATTATATTGTATTATCAAGGCGTAAGAGATAATGTTTGAGATTGTTCAGAGGACGGGATCTGCGAGTCGTGTGGCCGCACCAACATCTTGTCAAACAAACATTTCAAGCTGATATCACTGTCCTGACTAGTATCCTCATAACTAGTGTCATTGGAAAGCGTTCTGGTTTCAAGAGCTTTGCTCATCCATGAACATTTTTTGTGAGGACTAATGTCTCACAAGAATTGGTACACAGTGTTATTACCACAGCAATATTGTTATTGCTCTCGCAAGGAAAGTAATAGGCTGGATAACTACAAATTTCAAGAAAAGGGATGATGAACGAATGATTATATTCTCCTTGCCACTTCTCTCTCTACGCTGGAATACAGTCAACACAGCAGTCTCATTACAGACTAGATTACTGAGCAGGAACTCATGCAGAGAACGTTCACCAGCCTTACATATTCTGTCAAACATGTAATCACTGGGAACGCCTGAGACGTAGGCTAGAATGGTACACCATTATCTAAACCTGGAAAATCCTGATGGAACTGGTACCAGACCTGCACACCGATATCACTCAGTATGAACACACGTGACTTGGACTATGATACAGAGTACCTACAATGAAAAACAGGGGCGCGACGAGTACACTAAGCGAGAACTCGATGAGTGTTAGAAGTCCTTGACTTATCAGTGTTCTCCCTTTGTGCGTAAGGTAAATTACTAACAAACCTCTGGTTGTCTTCAAGAGTATACTTGACAAGCTCCTCAAATCATATCTTGCTGCATATGGCAAGCAGTAACATTCTGCTTGATCAGGCCGTGATCAACCAGGAGACCTGGTCTGGGACCTGTACTCGGAGCTCTGGGTGCTGATCCCCGGAAACATCTTTCAGGTATTGTTTCTGGCCGACATCTGTTTATCAGGCGGAGGTGGAGGGGATGTGGGAAAAACTCTCCAGCGAGCACCATACACATCTAACCTCTGAAACATACTCTCTCAATAACAAGAATCTAGAGAGAGTCTTTAGATATAGCCCCACCAAATGGCATCGACAAAATGTAGATCCCACTATAAGTTGAAGATGTCACACATAATATTAAGAATGAGAATTAGATACGACATACGTTCCCGAGTCCCTGAAGAAGATAACTTCTGAAAAAAAACACTAAACGAGAAAATGTGACTCTCACAGAACCATAAAACGGGGAAAGACGCCGTCTCCACAACGTTGCTAGTCAGATTGTGAGTATAAACTGTTACTAAGTATTTTAACCTGCATACAGGTCTGACCCATGTTACAATTCTCTTAACGTGGTTCCTGTGTCATCTGTGCCGAACTGAAGAAACTTGTCATTGGTATATGTAGGAACGGCGTGCAGCCTGTTGGTTTTGTTACCAGCAACATTGCCGGGATACATGCCCCATTTTTTGCAGCAATCGTATTAGAACCTCTTAAGATTCTGTGTTTGAGTTCTTACTTGTGTTTGTTGACATACCTGGTTAAATGGGTAATGGGTATCTTAGCAATGTGTGTGTGGTAGGCTGGGTGGTTGAAGTGTATTTTGCGTGAGGTGTTCGGTGTATTTACATCATCCATTCATTTTATATTTTTAAATTCAATGTTTAAAGCAAAAAACAGAAGTGCATTTAGAATTATTATTAATGATTTGAAGATTCCACATACGTTTTTGTTTGATAGTTAAAAGGGACATACTTTTGTAGTTTTCAATGACGTGTGAGATCTTTGTCAAGAGGTGACAAGAAGTTTCGGCAGATTTTGAGAGGCCAGTGTGTTTCGTAAGTTAGTAAGTGTTAGTTGTCTGCATCCTGGAATATCTGAATAAACAAACTTGGAATACTCTACACCTGAATGCTTCGTCTTCTAGGCACGCATCCAGAGGGCTTGTAGCAGCGATTCTCCCTGAACATCTTAGAGACAAGACTGGAGTCCAGGACCAAAAGTTCATTGACGGAGTCATGATCTGGGATAATCTAACGGGCTCTGAAACCAGACCTGCTCCCCCAAACAACTACAAACAATCGCACTGGGTTGATCCAGTAGTAGAAAATATAGCCTCAACAATGCTTCAGAATGTGTCAGGGAAGGATAGAGCCCGCTTCCTGGCAGTGAGAGCACCTCATGCAAGGGGACTTTCTGTTGACTGTTCCCAACTCCAGCCTTGGTACACGCCTCGACCCACAGACCTTCTGCATCGGTATTGCCCTTCGACCTGCCGCCCCTATTCTCGCCGAACACAGGTGTATATGTGGCAGTGAAGCAGCAGACCGATTCGGGTACCATGGTCTTGTGTGCTGAAAGTCCGAGGGAAAGATTGCAGGACATGAGGAGGTTAATAACATTATCAAGAGAAGCCTCACAACAGCCAGATGCCCAGCAGTAAGGGAGCCACCCCAGCTATGCAGATCTGATGGCAACCAGAAGCGTCCAGATGGTATCACCCTTCAAGCCTGGACAGAAGGGAAGCAGGTGGTGTGGGACTATACATGTGCATCTTCCTTGGCTGATACCTATCTCCAGTACACCAGGGAGGAAGGAAGGGCAGCTGCCAGCTTCAGGGAATCCCAAAAGTCTAGAAAATATGGAGAACTTACCCATCATTATATGTTTGTTCCCATAGGCTCAGAGACCCTTGGCTCATGGGGAAAGAATGCATCTAAATTCCTTAAGGAGCTGGGAAAAAGACTCATCAGGGTAACTAGAGATCCCAGGGCAGCTAGTTTTCTGCTCCAGCGGCTCAGTGCGGCTGTTCAAAGGGGTAATGCCTGCTGTATTTTGCGCACACGCCCCAGCTCTGAGGAGCTGGATGAGATTTTCGCCTTATAATCGGTGATACACACATAACATGTACCGTATATGCCACTTTTATATCAACAATTATATATATATATATATATATATATATATATATATATATATATATATATATATATATATATATATATATAGGTATATGGTATAAACCTTGGTAATAAATACCGACAAGTTGGTTTAGAAAGACACGTAAGCAAACACTATGACATATTTATTAGAAAACGTTTCGGTCCTGGGACCTTGATCACTTCTAACATACAGAGGTAGAAAGACATTATATATATAGGCGGAGAGTGAGGTGTGACGCACGTGACCTGAGGAATGTCATAAGAACATAAGAATGGAGGAACACTGTAGAAGGCCTACTGGCCCATGCGAGGCAGGTCCTTATCAAAACAACCTCTGCCTATGATGAGGACGGGTAGACGATGAAATCATGTGACTCCTGTGTTGTTGGGTTGGTGCTGCTTAAGTATCATGTATGCCAATGTTTTTGAAATTTTGTAGTTTCCAGTGTTGCGTTCTATAGTGTCGGTGACGGCGATTAGTGAGGCTTCTAGGCACCGT
>NW_027200508.1:0-19931 GCF_038502225.1 Cherax quadricarinatus | reverse complement strand
TGCAACAGAATACCTATGAACCTAGTTATTTCCTTAGAATCTGTTTGAAAAGTACTATGTATGTCTTTTTGCTGGGCATACAAATTAGTTTGAAATGTAATGTGGTCTATCATGTCTTGAGTAAAAAACTCTTTAAAATAATCATATGCACACCTTTAAAATAATCATATGCTTTACATGTTGATATTTAGGCAAATGGTCAGTCTGGATGTCCTCATTCTTCCATTGGGTGTCTCCTTGAGAAGCAAGATCATCTTGAAGCAGTTCTTCATCAGGGTACTCCTCCACAGTAATACCTTTCTTCCTCTTGTTCAATTTTTGCTTTTTTGGTGGTGGCCGAGCTTCCTCCTCCTCATCTGTTGACACCTCTGCATCTGGTGGCAAGCATTCATCCTCACTATCCAGCAAATCCAGGTCATCTGGGTCTTGATCTGAGTCACTATTGTCCCAAACACAGACAAATTTCGACTTAGCCTTGGAGGACTCACCGTAGAACAATTTCTTATTGATCTGGAAGGACAATAAAAACGTTCTGTACACACCCAGATCATTACTGAATTCACATATACACTACCAAATTTTATGGAAATATTTATATACCGAAACTTGAAAACATCAACTAAAAGTGCAGGAACGACTGTACTAGGTCCTATTTTGTTGCACTTTTTTCATTTGCATGGTGCACTCGTAATATGCTTCACAACGCCTTCATATATATATATATATATATATATATATATATATATATATATATATATATATATATATATATATATATATATATATATATATATATATATATATATATATATATATATATATATATATATATATATATATATATATATATATATATATATATCAAAATATGGCTAAACTATTCATTTACGCACTAGACACACAAATCAGTACTTACCAACATTGTAGAGGGTGAAATGCTTCAGTATATAAGGAGAACTCAACAGAAAAACACGAGTTTGGGCGACAACAAGCTAGAAGTGTATATATCTGCTCTCTCGACCAATGGGAAGCAAGCAGCCGCCATCACCACTCAGCTGGGGAGACTCAGGGAAGGTCTGTGATTGGTCAGAAATAGAGATAAGGGAATCTAGATGCACTGGGGGAATCAGAGGACGTGCACAAAAAACCACATTCTGAGGACCGACTATACTCGGTTCTGCCGGTAAAGGACATTTGGCAGGACAGTTAAGTTTTCATTGTATGGGAGAACCAGCACATTCTTGATCTAAGGTGTTAACCTCAGATCAAGAACCTTAGGCTCTGTGGAAAATGGCAAATGTGATACCTATTTTCAAAGCAGGTGACAGGTCCTTAGCATCGAACTATAGACCAATAAGCCTTACCTCCATAGTGGGAAAAATTTATGGAATCAGTAATTACCGAGACAGTTCGTAGCCACCTTGAAAAGCATAAATTAGTCAACGAATCTCAGCATGGTTTTACAAAGGGGCATTCCTGCTTTATGAACTTATTAACATTTTTCACTAAGGTATATGAGGAGGTAAATCGTGGTAATGAATATATTTATTTATTTTATTTTTTATCTATTTATTTTATGTCTTTGAAAACAGTACATTCAGATTTTGTATTTACAATAGTGGGTTGCAATGCAGAGAGAGCCTCTATTATGCCTAATCATTATGGGCCAATTTAACATTATTGGCTTATAGGATTATATCATAGTTGTACAGTAGGATAGTAATTAATTCATAGTTGTACAGTAGATTATTAATTATAAGTGAATCTAATTTGTATAAGACAAAAGATATATTCATATATTCAAAAATGCTTTTTGTGAAAACAATGATTCAATTATATTCCTGTCAACAATGGATAAAAGGTTCAAAGTGATTGTTGAAGTTATGATGTGGGAGTACATAAGTGAGTATGTGTGTACTGAGTAATTAGCATTTAGTCTTGGGTGATTAAGTGGCTTTTGAAAGAAGTCTTAAATTGGTTTTCAGACCGGGTTACTTTAATGTTTTCTGGTAATGAATTCCATATTTTGGAGCCCTTTATGTGCATAGAGTTTTTACAGTGTGATATGGACACGAGGTACATCAAAAAGATATCTGTGTCTTGTGTTGTGCTCATGTGTCCTGTTCAGGTCGGTGAGAAGTTTGTGTGGAGTGATTATATTTGCGTGTATTGTTCTGTGTATGTAGTAGGCACATGAATAAGTATGGATGTTCTTAATGGTGAGCAGATTCAGACTTTTGAAAATTGGTGGAGTGTGCTGGTGGGAGTGGGAATTTGTTATCATTCTTACTGCTGCCTTTTGCTGGGTTATTAGGGGTTTAAAGTGATTGGATGTTGTTGATCCCCATGCACAAATTCCATATGTAAGATAAGGGTATATAAGTGAATGGTACAGTGCCAGGAGAGCTGATTGTGGAATGTAGTACCTTATCTTTGATAGTATGCCTACAGTCTTGGAGATTTTCTTGGTGATTTGTTGTACGTGTGTCCGGAATTTAAGGCTACTGTCAAGGTGGAAACCTAGGAATTTTCCCTCTGTGAGTCTTATGACTGATGATCCGTTTAGCATTATGTTAATTGGATCATTTGCAGCTTTGTCTCCATGCTGAATGAAATAGGTTTTATCAGTATTCAGGGTGAGTTTATTAGTCATCATCATTATATGGACTTCACTAAGGCTTTTGACAGGGTCCCACATCAGAGACTATTGAGGAAAATTAAGGCACTTGCAATAGGAGGAGAAATGTTTTCCTGGATAGAGGCATGGTTGACAAATAGGCAGCAGAGAGTTTGCATAAATGGGGAGAAATCAGAGTGGGGAAGCGTCACGAGCTGTTCCTCAGGGGTCAGTGTTGGGACCCCTGTTGTTCACAATGTACATAAACGACACTGATGAGGGCATAAAGATCAACATAAGCAAGTTTGCCGATGACACCAAAATACTCCGTCGAATTCATTCTGACGAGGACATTAGAGCACTCCAGGAAGATTTGAATTGACTGATGCAATGGTCGGAGAAGTGGCAGATGCAGTTTAATATAGACAAATGAAAAGTTCTAAATGTTGGACAGGAAACTAACCATGCCAAATACAAACTAAATAATGTAAATCTTAGTAATACGGGTTGCAAAAAAAGATTTAGGAGTTCTGGTTAGTAGTAATCTAAAACCAAAACAACAGTGCATAAGTGTTCGCAATAAACCTAACAGAATTCTTGGCTTCATATTAAGAAGCATAAATAATAGAAGTCCTCAGGTTGTTCTTCAACTCTATATATCCATGGTTAAGCCTCATTTAGACTTTGCTGCTCACTTCTGATCACCGTATTACAGAATGAATATAGATGCTTTGGAAAACGTACAATGGAGGATGACGAAGTTGATACCATGTATTAGAAACCTTCCCTATGAGGAAAGACTGAGGGCCCTGTATCTGCACTCTCTAGAAAGGCGTAGAATTAGGGGGGATATGATTGAGGTGTATAAATGGAAGACAGGAATAAATAAAGGGGAAGTAAATAGTGTGCTGAAAGTGTCTAGCCTAGACAGGACTTGCAGCAATGGTTTTAAATTGAAAAAATTCAAATTCAGGAAGGATGTAGGAAAGCACTGGTTTGGTAATAGAGTTGTGGATGAGTGGAACAAACTCCTGAGTACAGTTATAGAGGCTAAAACGTTGTGTAGTTTTAAAAATAGGTTAGATAAATACACGAGTGGGTGTGGATGGGTGTGAGTTGGACCTGATTAGCTTGTGCTACTGGGTCAGTTGCCATGTTCCTTCCTTAAATGAATGTGACCTGACCTGAATATGTTTGGTGCATTGGCTTAAGCCGGTAGAAAACATTGACCTGCCTCGCATGGGCCAGTAGGCCTGGTACAGTGTTCCTTTTTACTTATGTTCTTATGTTCTATTATAAGTTCTCCATGATGCCAGAAACAGTCTCCACGAACTACTTACGGTACCCAAATTTCATGGTATTATTATTATGATCAAGGAGGAAGCGCTAAACCCGAAGGATTATACAGCACCTATGTGGGGTATGGACGGTATTCAGGATAATTCAAGGAAGTGGAGCACAGATCCAATTCCCTACATCAAGAGCCCCTCACCAGCATCAAGATCCCCTCACAATCATCAAGAGCCCCTCACCATCATCAAGGATCCCTCACCAGCATCAAGAGCCCCTCACCAGCATCAATATCCCATCAAAATCATCAAGAGCCACTCATCATCATCAAGGATCCCTAATCAGCATCAAGAGCCCCACACCAGCATCAAGATCCCCTCACCAGCATCAAAAGTCCCTCATCAGCATCAAGAGACCCTCACCAGCATCAAGAGCCCCTCACCATCATCAAGATACCCTCACCATCATCAGGAGCCCCGCACCAGCATCAAGGTCCCCTCGATAGCACCAGATGCAAATCACCATCATCAAGAGCCCCTCACCATCATCAAGATCCCCTCAACATCATCAGCAGCCCCTCACCAGCATAAAGGTCTCCTCAACCGCATCAAGAGCCCCTTGGTCATCATCAAGAGCCCCTCACCAGCATCAGGAGCTCCTCACCAGCATCAAGAGCTCCTTACCAGCATCAAGACCCCTCGCCAGCATCAAGAGCCTCTCAACATCATCAAGAACCCCTCGCCATCATCAAGAGCTCCTCATCAGCATCAAGAGTCCCTCACCATCGTCAAGAGCTCTTCACTAGCATCAAGGGTCCCTCACCAGCATCTATAGCCTCTCACCAGCATCAAGAGCCCCTCACCAGCATCAAAAGCTCCTCACCAGCATCAAGAGCCCCTCACCAGCATCTAGAGATTCTCACCAGCATCAAGAGCCCCTCACCAGCATAAAGAATCCCTCACCAGCATCAAGAGCCCCTCACCAGCATCAAGAGGCTCTCACCAGCACCGAGAGCCCCTCACCGGCATCAAGGTCCCTCATCAGCATCAAGGTCTCCTCACCAGCATCAAGGTCCTCTCACCAGCATCAAGGTCTCCTCACCAGCATCAAGGTCCTCTCACCAGCATCAAGAGCCCCTCACCAGCATCAAGGTCTCCTCCCCATCAACAAGAGCCCCTCAACAGCATCAGGAGCCCCTCATCATCATCAAGGGCCTCTCACCAGCATCAGGAGCCCATCAACAGCATTAAAAGCTCCTCACCAGCATCAAGAGCCCCTCATCACCATCTAAAGCTCCTCACCAGCATCAAGAGTCCCTCATCAGCATCTAGAGCTCCTTACCAGAATCAAGAGCCTCTCATCAGCATCAACAGACCCTCACCAGCATCAAGAGTCCCTCACCGACATCAAGGCTTCTTCACTAGCATCAAGGGCCCTCTCACCAGCATCAAGAGTCTGTCGCCAGCATCGACAGCCCCTCACGAGTATCAAGAACCCCTCACCTGCATCGAGAGCCCCTCTCCGACATCAAGGTTCCTCACCAGCATCAAGGTCCCCTCACCAGCATCAAGTGACCCTCACCAGTATCAAGAGCTCATCACCAGCATCAAGAACCCCTCACCAGCATCAAGGTCCCCTCACAAGCATCAAGAGCTCTCAACAGCATCAAGAGTCCCTCATCAGCATAAATATCCCCTCACCAGCATCAAGAGCCCCTCACAAGCATCAAGAGCCCCTCACCAGCATCAAGAGCCCTTCACCAGCATCAAGAGTCCCTCACCAGCATCAAGAGCCCCTCACAAGACTTAAAAGCCCCTCAACAGCATCAAGAGACCCTCTCCAGCATCAAGGTTCCCTCACTAGCATCAAGAGCCCCTCATCAGCATCAATTGCCTCTCACCATCATCAAGAGCCTTTGGTCATAATCAAGAGCCCCTCGCCAGCATCAAGAGCTTTTCACCAGGATCAAGAGCCCCTCACCAGCATCAAGGAACCTCCCTTGTGGAGAATTTCAGACAGCATTCAATATTTTCCTACTTTCTTCATCTAGGAAGTCTGCGCAGCTCTCACAGACACAGTAGGAAAAATGTGCTTTATTTCTGTGTGCTGTCTCTTGTCTCTGTGCACTGTCTCTTGTCTCTGTGCACTGTCTCTTGTCTCTGTGCACTGTCTCTTGTCTCTGTGCACTGTCTCTTGTCTCTGTGCACTGTCTCTTGTCTCTGTTCACTGTCTCTTGTCTCTGTGCACTGTCTCTTGTCTCTGTGCACTGTCTCTTGTCTCTATGCACTGTCTCTTGTCTCTGTGGACTGTCTCTTGTCTCTGTTCACTGTCTCTTGTCTCTGTGCACTGTCTCTTGTCTCTGTTCACTGTCTCTTGTCTCTGTTCACTGTCTCTTGTCTCTGTGCACTGTCTCTTGTCTCTGTTCACTGTCCCTTGTCTCTATGCACTGCCTCTTGTCTCTGTGGACTGTCTCTTGTCTCTGAGCACTGTCCCTTGTTTTTATGCTCTGTATCTTGTCTCTGTGCACTGTCTCTTGTCTCTGTGCACTGTCTCTTGTCTCTGTTCACTGTCTCTTGTCTCTATGCACTGTCTCTTGTCTCTGTGCACTGTCTCTTGTCTCTGTACTCTGTTTCTCTTGTATCTGTGCACTGTCTCTTGTCTCTGTGCTTGTGATATTTTATTGTGGCAACGTTTCGCTCTCCAGGAGCTTTATCAAGCTGTTATAAACAGTACATGGACACAGAGGCTCTGAGTGAGGTGTAGTACAGGTAGAGGTAGTGAGGTGTAGTACAGGTAGAGGCAGTGAGGTGTAGTACAGGTAGAGGAAATGAGGTGTAGTACAGGTAGAGGCAGTGAGGTGTAGTACAGGTAGAGGCAGTGAGGTGTAGTACAGGTAGAGGAAATGAGGTGTAGTACAGGTAGAGGCAGTGAGGTGTAGTACAGGTAGAGGCAGTGAGGTGTAGTACAGGTAGAGGCAGTGAGGTGTAGTACAGGTAGAGGCAGTGAGGTGTAGTACAGGTAGAGGAAATGAGGTGTAGTACAGGTAGAGGCAGTGAGGTGTAGTACAGGTAGAGGTAGTGAGGTGTAGTACAGGTAGAGGAAATGAGGTGTAGTACAGGTAGAGGCAGTGAGGTGTAGTACAGGTAGAGGTAGTGAGGTGTAGTACAGGTAGAGGCAGTGAGGTGTAGTACAGGTAGAGGTAGTGAGGTGTAGTACAGGTAGAGGCAGTGAGGTGCAGTACAGGTAGAGGTAGTGAGGTGTAGTACAGGTAGAGGTAGTGAGGTGTAGTACAGGTAGAGGTAGTGAGGTGTAGTACAGGAAGAGGTAGTGAGGTGTAGTACAGGTAGATGTAGTGAGGTGCAGTACAGGTAGAGGCAGTGAGGTGTAGTACAGGTAGATGTAGTGAGGTGCAGTACAGGTAGAGGCAGTGAGGTGTAGTACAGGTAGATGTAGTGAGGTGCAGTACAGGTAGAGGCAGTGAGGTGTAGTACAGGTAGAGGCAGCGAGGTGTAGTACAGGTAGAGGCAGTGAGATGTAGTACAGGTAGAGGTAGTGAGGTGCAGTACAGGTAGAGGCAGTGAGGTGTAGTACAGGAAGAGGTAGTGAGGTGTAGTACAGGTAGAGGAAATGAGGTGTAGTACAGGTAGAGGAAATGAGGTGTACTACAGGTAGAGGCAGTGAGGTGTAGTACAGGTAGAGGCAGTGAGGTGTAGTACAGGTAGAGGCAGTGAGGTGTAGTACAGGAAGAGGTCGTGAGGTGTAGTACAGGTAGAGGAAATGAGGAGTAGTACAGGTAGAGGAAATGAGGTGTAGTACAGGTAGAGGCAGTGAGGTGTAGTACAGGTAGAGGTAGTGAGGTGTAGTGCAGGTAGAGGCAGTGAGGTGTAGTACAGGTAGAGGAAATGAGGTGTAGTACAGGTAGAGGCAGTGAGGTGTAGTACAGGTAGAGGAAATGAGGTGTAGTACAGGTAGAGGTAGTGAGGTGTAGTACAGGTAGAGGTAGTGAGGTGTAGTACAGGTAGAGGTAGTGAGGTGTAGTACAGGTAGAGGAAATGAGGTGTAGTACAGGTAGAGGTAGTGAGGTGTAGTACAGGTAGAGGTAGTGAGGTGTAGTACAGGTAGAGGCAGTGAGGTGTAGTACAGGTAGAGGTAGTGAGGTGTAGTACAGGTAGAGGCAGTGAGGTGTAGTACAGGTAGAGGTAGTGAGGTGTAGTACAGGTAGAGGTAGTGAGGTGTAGTACAGGTAGAGGTAGTGAGGTGTAGTACAGGTAGAGGCAGTGAGGTGTAGTACAGGTAGAGGCAGTGAGGTGTAGTACAGGTAGAGGTAGTGAGGTAGAGGTAGTAGTAGTACAGGTAGAGGCAGTGAGGTGTAGTACAGGTAGAGGTAGTGAGGTGTAGTACAGGTAGAGGTAGTGAGGTGTAGTACAGGTAGAGGTAGTGAGGTGTAGTACAGGTAGAGGTAGTGAGGTGTAGTACAGGTAGACGTAGTGAGGTGTACTACAGGTAGAGGTAGTGAGGTGTAGTACAGGTAGAGGAAATGAGGTGTAGTACAGGTAGAGGAAATGAGGTGTAGTACAGGTAGAGGTAGTGAGGTGTAGTACAGGTGGAGGTAGTGAGGTGTAGTACAGGTAGAGGTAGTGAGGTGTAGTACAGGTAGAGGAAATGAGGTGTAGTACAGGTAGAGGTAGTGAGGTGTAGTACAGGTAGAGGTAGTGAGGTGTAGTACAGGTAGAGGTAGTGAGGTGTAGTACAGGTAGAGGTAGTGAGGTGTAGTACAGGTAGAGGTAGTGAGGTGTAGTACAGGTAGAGGTAGTGAGGTGTAGTACAGGTAGAGGTAGTGAGGTGTAGTACAGGTAGAGGTAGTGAGGTGTAGTACAGGTAGAGGTAGTGAGGTGTAGTACAGGTAGAGGTAGTGAGGTGTAGTACAGGTAGAGGTGGTGAGGTGTAGTACAGGTAGAGGTAGTGAGGTGTAGTACAGGTAGAGGTAGTAGTAGTAGTATACATGTGGTGGTAAAGTTAGGTGTAGTACAGGTAGAGGTAGTTAGGTGTAGTACAGGTAGAGGTGGTGAGGTGTAGTACAGGTAGAGGTAGTGAGGTGTAGTACAGGTAGAGGTGGTGAGGTGTAGTACAGGTAGAGGTAGTGAGGTGTAGTACAGGTAGAGGTAGTGAGGTGTATTACAGGTAGAGGTAGTAGTAGTAGTACAGTAGAGGTAGTGAGGTGTAGTACATAGTGTGTGTAGTAAAGTTAGGTGCAGTACAGGTAGAGGTAGTAGTAGTAGTATACATGTGGTGGTAAAGTTAGGTGCAGTACAGGTAGAGGTAGTAGTAGTAGTAGTATACATGTGGTGGTAAAGTTAGGTGCAGTACAGGTAGAGGTAGTAGTAGTAGTATACATGTGGTGGTAAAGTTAGGTGCAGTACAGGTAGAGGTAGTAGTAGTAGTATACATGTGGTGGTAAAGTTAGGTGTAGTACAGGTAGAGGTAGTAGTAGTAGTATACATGTGGTGGTAAAGTTAGGTGCAGTACAGGTAGAGGTAGTAGTAGTAGTATACATGTGGTGGTAAAGTTAGGTGCAGTACAGGTAGTGGTAGTAGTAGTAGTATACATGTGGTGGTAAAGTTAGGTGCAGTACAGGTAGTGGTAGTAGTAGTAGTATACATGTGGTGGTAAAGTTACTTGGTACATAGGAAACAAAGGTTTACAAAAGCTATGTCCTCTTACTTAACATATTGTCGGTAATTCTATCAATATTAATACAATCTCATACCAGAAAGCTGTTAGTGTCAGCATGTCAACCCAGAGCTGATTACAAATCTGTCTGGTGTTGAACTTACCTGCAACCAACAGACAGCATCGGGATACGGGTTAAGCTTCGTACTTACTAGTGGGAACAATAATTATGTTCACCTTGCAAAGCATTTATTACAATCTGGAAAAACAAGGTTATCTGTCCCCTGAAACGTTCAACATTTACAAAGGCATGGTATACGGGGCTTTTCTCAGGCCTGTGGAAACTAATTGTCTCTCGCCTGGACCATTCGTGGATAGATCTGTCATTTCAGCAGAGCCTTCAACACAGGACGGATGTGGTTAGTCTTACTGTTATGTACAAGACCAATGTTGTCAAAGTACCACACTTAGATCCACTTCGAGGACAGCGTGAGGCAAGTTTCTGTACCACAAGACGGGCAGCCAGGAGCAACTTCACTCTGGCTGTACCCTTCTCCAGAACATCACTTCATCTGAGTTCATGTATCCCCAAGATAACTCGAATCTGGAACACATTCGTACAGCATTGTGATGTCAACGAGATACAGTCAGTTGCTCAAATGAAAATGCTGGTCCACAGATGGCTCCAACTTTATCCTGTTCCCTACTTGTATGTCTCATAGCAATAAAAATGCTTTCAAATGAGCTGATGTAGTAAACAGCTCTTAGCTTGTCAATAAAGTTAGGAATCCTTAACCTGTATATAGTGTGTCAATGAAGCTAGGGATCCTTAACTTTACCTAGTCAAACCCTGTGTAAAAAAAAAAAAAGATTCGTAGAGTCATACCATGAATTAAAGAAAGATCTTAAACTTCACCTTAAGAAGCAGAAAAATGAACATTTTATTACAAGACAGAGATACTTAGGTGACCCTTAACAAGATGCCACTGGACCAGGTTAATAGTAACTTTAACAAACAGTTTAGAATCTTACTGAGAGATACTGAGGAATTAAACAGTTATCGGCGAAGTTTGTGATAATACCTTACTTGTTTGGTTTGACTAAAACCCTCAAGCTTGCTTTTCCAGCCAGACCTATTATTAGCTATATTAATGATAATTATAATAATAATAACAATAATAATAATAATTATTATAATAATAATAATAATAATAATAATAATAATAATAATAATAATAATAATAATAATAATAATAATAATAATAATAATAATAATAATAATAATAATAATAATAGTAATAATAATAATAATAATACCTTTATTTCTACCAGTACATGTACAAGGTATACCAGTACATGTACAAGGTATACCAGTACATGTACAAGGTATACAGACCATAGCTGACATCAGTGACATACTTCTGCACAGAAAGCCGCTTCTTATGCAGACAACATTTCTGGCAAATTAGGACAGTTTTGTCCCCGGATGCGACCCACACCAGTCCACTAACACCCAGGATGTGACCCACACCAGTCCACTAGCACCCAGGATGCGACCCACACCAGTCCACTAACACCTAGGTACCTATTTTACTGATGGATGAACATAGACAACAGGTGTAAGGCAACACGCCTAATGTTTATACCTTCATCAGGAATCGAGCACGGACCCTCACCCTGTGAAGCGAGAGCTTCAGCCACCAGGCCACGGTCTTAAATGTAACGCCACACAAAGGATTTAGGGGCCTATTTCTCCTGTCTTTTCTGATGGTTGAACCATCGTTTGTCTCAGAATCTTGTGGAATAGATCAGTTATGTCCCTCTTTCTTGACATTGCTCATCCCTCATTTGTAAATGAGTCACTGTAAATGACCCCTTTTCTAGATGTGTGAAAATTACTACGACAGTTAGCAGATATATCCATATATTTGGTATTTAAAGTCATTTATATCATATCCAGCAACTACCTCACATATATGTGGGATGGATAAGCTTGACTGTCTCTCTTTGTATAACTTATGGAAGTCTTCCTTTAAACTGACCCATTTTCTAGAGGTGCAGAAACTCCTAAGGAGATTGCCAGTGATATTCATATCACTGGCAATATAGTTATTATATATGTAAAGATATTTATATCATAGTGTAGTGTAATCTAATTTATGACAATTGTCATGTTTGTTAGGCTGCTATTACAATATCAGTGCTTGTGGTCTGGCTGTTTTTCTAATACTAACATTCAGTTATTCTGGCTATGGGTATTGGGATACCTGGGGGCGCATGTGCAACATCTGGGTATCTATATTGTAGACGTTTCGCCATCCACTGGATGGCGAAACGTCTACAATAAAGATACCCAGATGTTGCACATATGTCTTTATTTCATCTTGTCGGTATTATATACCATTCTTACACAACCTGGGGGCACTTCCTGCCTGCCTCGTGCCTCCTGCCTCGTGCCTCCTGCCTCGTGCCTCCTGCCTCGTGCCTCCTGCCTCGTGCCTCCTGCCTCGTGCCTCCTGCCTCGTGCCTCCTGCCTCTCTGCCTCCTGCCTCTCTGCCTCCAGCAAAGCTTGGTCGACAGTAACCACCAACAGAGGTGCTGCCAAGTGAGTGTGAAACGAAAACCTGTAGTTGTTTTAGATTATGGTAGAATTTCTGGTGCCTTACATTATGTCTCATAAATATGCGGGATAACAGGTATATTTTATCGTTTCTACTTACACTTAGATCACAAAACATACATATGCATGCATGTGTATACTTACCCATCTTGGTTTTCTTCTATTTTCTTAATAATTCTTGTTCTTCTTTATTTCCTTTTATCTCCATCAGGAAGTAGAACAGAATTCTTCCTCCGTAACCCATACATAAGGGGGATTACCAATAGACCCCTGGTTGTCTTCAAGAAGGCACTGGACAGGCACCTAAAGTACAGTACCTGACCAGCTGGGCAGTCGCTCGTACATCTGTTTACAAGACGTCAGAAGTAATAGCCTTGTTGATCAGACCTCGAATCATCACGAGGCCTGGTCTCAGACCTGGCGACAGGGGTGCTCACTCCCGAAGCACTCTGAATAAATGTTAACCTTGGACTAGAGATGCACTGCTGTGGCAACGTGAGGTAAGGGAGTGTGTTTGGTAACGTGAGGTAATGGAGTGTGTTTGGTAATGTGAGGTAATGGAGTGTGTTTGGTAATGTGAGGTAATGGAGTGTGTTTGGTAACGTGAGGTAATGGAGTGTGTTTGGTAACGTGAGGTAAGGGAGTGTGTTTGGTAACGTGAGGTAAGGGAGTGTGTTTGGTAACGTGAGGTAAGGGAGTGTGTTTGGTAACGTGAGGTAAGGGAGTGTGTTTGGTAACGTGAGGTAAGGGAGTGTGTTTGGTAACGTGAGGTAAGGGAGTGTGTTTGGTAACGTGAGGTAAGGGAGTGTGTTTGGTAACGTGAGGTAAGGGAGTGTGTTTGGTAACGTGAGGTGAGGGAGTGTGTTTGGTAACGTGAGGTAAGGGAGTGTGTTTGGTAACGTGAGGTAAGGGAGTGTGTTTAGTAACGTGAGGTAAGGGAGTGTGTTTAGTAACGTGAGGTAAGGGAGTGTGTTTAGTAACGTGAGGTAAGGGAGTGTGTTTAGTAACGTGAGGTAAGGGAGTGTGTTTGGTAACGTGTTTGGTAACGTGAGGTGAGGGAGTGTGTTTGGTAACGTGAGGTAAGGGAGTGTGTTTAGTAACGTGAGGTAAGGGAGTGTGTTTGGTAAACGTGAGGTGAGGGAGTGTGTTTGGTAGGTGGGGTGAAGAGTGTTTCGTAGAGGTGGGTAACGTGAGGGAGTGTGTTTAGGTAACGTGGGGTGAGGGAGTGTGTTTGGTAATGTGAGGGGGAGTGTGTTTGGTAAGGGGGAGTGAGTGAGATGTGTTTTAGGTAACGTGAGATAAGGGAGTGTGTTTGGTAACGTGAGGTAAGGGAGTGTGTTTGGTAACGTGAGATAAGGGAGTGTGTTTAGTAACGTGAGGTAAGGGAGTGTAACGTGAGGTAAGGTGTGTGTTTAGTAACGTACGGTAGGGTGAGGGAGAGTGTGGAGTAGTGACAATACTCAGGGTGCCACTCTGCTCTCTGGGAATACCCTCTACCTCACTCTAGGAAAGTTTTAATCCAGATATTTTTTGTGCTGGAAGGTTTGTTTACAGACAGTTGACATATTTAGTTAACATTATGTTTACTGTTTTCATATTTGTAAGACTGTCAGTCTTGTAACTTATTCAGATTAAAAACATAAATTTAAGTTAGAAAAGTGTCTTGTTTACTTACATATATCACAGGTATTACAATATATTGTAAGTGATGATGGGTGGCAGTTGATGGTTCGTAAGTTGTATATAAGGTGGAGATGTGTGGTGATGTTACTCAGTGTGAGTCTCACTCTCTCACAAGTAACACCAGGTATTAGCAGACTCACTCTCTCACAAGTAACACCAGGTAGTAGCAGACTCACTCTCTCACAAGTAACACCAGGTATTAGCAGACTCACTCTCTCACAAGTAACACCAGGTATGTACCAGACTCACTCTCTCACAAGTAACACCAGGTACGCACCAGACACACTCAAAAGTACCAGGTACTACCAGACTCACTCTCACAAGTAACACCAGGTACGTCCAAGTAACACAAGGTATGTACACTCTCTCACAAGTAACACCAGGTATGTACCAGACTCACTCTCTCACAAGTAACACCAGGTACGTACCAGACTCACTCTCTCACAAGTAACACCAGGTACGTACCAGACTCACTCTCTCACAAGTAACACCAGGTACGTACCAGACTCACTCTCTCACAAGTAACACCAGGTACGTACCAGACTCACTCTCTCACAAGTAACACCAGGTACGTACCAGACTCACTCTCTCACAAGTAACACCAGGTACGTACCAGACTCACTCTCTCACAAGTAACACCAGGTATGTACCAGACTCACAAGTAACTCTCCAGACTCACTCTCTCACAAGTAATACCTTGTACGTACCAGACTCACTCTCTCACAAGTAACACCAGGTACGTACCAGACTCACTCTCTCACAAGTAACACCAGGTACGTACCAGACTCACTCTCTCACAAGTAACACCAGGTACGTACCAGACTCACTCTCTCACAAGTAACACCAGGTACGTACCAGACTCACTCTCTCACAAGTAACACCAGGTACGTACCAGACTCACTCTCTCCCAAGTAACACCAGGTACGTCAGAAGTAACACCAGGTACGTACCAGTCTCACTCTCTCACAAGTAACACCAGGTACGTACCAGACTCACTCTCTCACAAGTAACACCAGGTACGTACCAGACTCACTCTCTCACAAGTAACACCATGTACGTACCAGACTCACTCTCTCACAAGTAACACCAGGTACGTACCAGACTCACTCTCTCACAAATAACATAATGTACGTACCAGACTCACTCTCCCACAAGTAATACCTTGTACGTACCAGACTCACTCTCTCACAAGTAACACCAGGTACGTACCAGACTCACTCTCTCACAAGTAAAACCATGTACGTACCAGTACCAGACTCACTCTCTCACAAGTAACACCAGGTACGTACCAGACTCACTCTCTCACAAGTAACACCAGGTACGTACCAGACTCACTCTCTCACAAGTAACACCAGGTACGTACCAGACTCACTCTCTCACAAGTAACACCAGGTACGTACCAGACTCACTCTCTCACAAGTAACACCAGGTAAGTACCAGACTCACTCTCTCACAAGTAACACCAGGTACTCTACCAGACTCACTCTCTCACAAGTAACACCAGGTACGTACCAGACTCACTCTCTCACAAGACTCACTCACTCTCTCACAAGTAACACCAGGTACGTACCAGACTCACTCTCTCACAAGTAACACCAGGTACGTACCAGACTCACTCTCTCACAAGTAACACCAGGTACGTACCAGACTCACTCTCTCACAAGTAACACCAGGTACGTACCAGACTCACTCTCTCACAAGTAACACCAGGTACGTACCAGACTCACTCTCTCACAAGTAACACCAGGTACGTACCAGACTCACTCTCTCACAAGTAACACCAGGTACGTACCAGACTCACTCTCTCACAAGTAACACCAGGTACGTACCAGACTCACTCTCTCACAAGTAACACCAGGTACGTACCAGACTCACTCTCTCACAAGTAACACCAGGTACGTACCAGACTCACTCTCTCACAAGTAACACCAGGTACGTACCAGACTCACTCTCTCACAAGTAACACCAGGTACGTACCAGACTCACTCTCTCACAAGTAACACCAGGTACGTACCAGACTCACTCTCTCACAAGTAACACCAGGTACGTACCAGACTCACTCTCTCACAAGTAACACCAGGTACGTACCAGACTCACTCTCTCACAAGTAACACCAGGTACGTACCAGACTCACTCTCTCACAAGTAACACCAGGTACGTACCAGACTCACTCTCTCACAAGTAACACCAGGTACGTACCAGACTCACTCTCTCACAAGTAACACCAGGTACGTACCAGACTCACTCTCTCACAAGTAACACCAGGTACGTACCAGACTCACTCTCTCACAAGTAACACCAGGTACGTACCAGACTCACTCTCTCACAAGTAACACCAGGTACCAGACTCACTCTCTCACAAGCAACACCAGGTACGTACCAGACTCACTCTCTCACAAGTAACACCAGGTACGTACCAGACTCACTCTCTCACAAGTAACACCAGGTACGTACCAGACTCACTCTCTCACAAGTAACACCAGGTACGTACCAGACTCACTCTCTCACAAGTAACACCAGGTACGTACCAGACTCACTCTCTCACAAGTAACACCAGGTACGTACCAGACTCACTCTCTCACAAGTAACACCAGGTACGTACCAGACTCACTCTCTCACAAGTAACACCAGGTACGTACCAGACTCACTCTCTCACAAGTAACACCAGGTACGTACCAGACTCACTCTCTCACAAGTAACACCAGGTACGTACCAGACTCACTCTCTCACAAGTAACACCAGGTACGTACCAGACTCACTCTCTCACAAGTAACACCAGGTACGTACCAGACTACCAGACTCACTCTCTCACAAGTAACACCAGGTACCAGGTAACACCAGGTACGTCCCAGACGCACTCTCTCACCAGTAACACCAGGTACGTACCAGACTCACTCTCTCACAAGTAACACCAGGTACGTACCAGACTCACTCTCTCACAAGTAACACCAGGTACGTACCAGACTCACTCTCTCACAAGTAACACCAGGTACGTACCAGACTCACTCTCTCACCTCACTCTCTCACAAGTAACACCAGGTACTACACTCACTCTCTCACAAGTAACACCAGGTACGTACCAGACTCACTCTCTCACAAGTAACACCAGGTACGTACCAGACTCACTCTCTCACAAGTAACACCAGGTACGTACCAGACTCACTCTCTCACAAGTAACACCAGGTACGTACCAGACTCACTCTCTCACAAGTAACACCAGGTACGTACCAGACTCACTCTCTCACAAGTAACACCAGGTACGTACCAGACTCACTCTCTCACAAGTAACACCAGGTACGTACCAGACTCACTCTCTCACAAGTAACACCAGGTACGTACCAGACTCACTCTCTCACAAGTAACACCAGGTACGTACCAGACTCACTCTCTCACAAGTAACACCAGGTACGTACCAGACTCACTCTCTCACAAGTAACACCAGGTACGTACCAGCAAACTTTGTGTTATTCACAGCAACAAGTTGTGAAGGCTCTCTCCTCCGTCCACTGATCTCTGTCTTTTACTGTCTAGTTACCCACAACATCAGTGATAATTTTTGTTCCCAACAGATAACTGGTAAATGTTGTGTAGAGTTATTTTATTGCTCACAGAATTTGTTGAAATTTTCTTTAAATATTGAACAAATTCGATTACATGAAAGTTTCTAATTAAACAAATTATTTAGAGTTAAATAACTGGAGAAAGTTTTCTCTCGTCACTACTAAGACAAAGTTTTAAAGTTTATTGATTTAAGTTAAACCAAATCTGTCTAATGTTCTTTTTATGTTGTTATAACATCTGTCTGTCTTCATTACTTATGTAAGAAATATAACTGTTATGTGCCTTATATCTACGTAAAAGTAATATATTACTTAGTTACTTGCTTACTTATGTTCACCTTAAACGTTGATCAATATTTTTTTGAAAATACGGCGAGGGTCCGGGTTCGATTTCCGGGGAGGGTAGAAACATTGGGCGTGTTTCTTTACACCAGTTGTTTATGTTCCCCATCAGTTAAATGTGTATCTGGGTGTTAGTGAACTGGCGTGGGTCGCATCCTGGGTGTTAGTGGACTGGTGTGTGTCACATCTTGGGTGTTAGTGGACTGGTGTGGGTCGCATCCTGGGTGTTAGTGGACTGGTGTGTGTCACATCCTGGGTGTTAGTGAACTGGTGTGTGTCACATCCTCGGTGTTAGTTGACTGGTGTGGGTCACATCCTGGGTGTTAGTGGACTGGTGTGTGTCACATCCTGGGTGTTAGTGGACTGGTGTGGGTCACATCCTGGGTGTTAGTGGACTGGTGTGGGTCACATCCTGGGTGTTAGTGGACTGGTGTGGGTCACATCCTGGGTGTTAGTGGACTGGTGTGGGTCACATCCTGGGTGTTAGTGGACTGGTGTGGGTCACATCCTGGGTGTTAGTGGACTGGTGTGGGTCACATCCTGGGTGTTAGTGGACTGGTGTGGGTCACATCCTGGGTGTTAGTGGACTGGTGTGGGTCACATCCTGGGTGTTAGTGGACTGGTGTGGGTCACATCCTGGGTGTTAGTGGACTGGTGTGGGTCACATCCTGGGTGTTAGTGGACTGGTGTGGGTCACATCCTGGGTGTTAGTGGACTGGTGTGGGTCACATCCTGGGTGTTAGTGGACTGGTGTGGGTCACATCCTGGGTGTTAGTGGACTGGTGTGGGTCACATCCGGGGTGTTAGTGGACTGGTGTGGGTGGGTGTTAGTGGACACATCCTGGGTGTTAGTGGACTGGTGTGGGTCACATCCTGGGTGTTAGTGGACTGGTGTGGGTCACATCCTGGGTGTTAGTGGACTGGTGTGGGTCACATCCTGGGTGTTAGTGGACAGGTGTGGGTCACATCCTGGGTGTTAGTGGACTGGTGTGGGTCACATCCTGGGTGTTAGTGGACTGGTGTGGGTCACATCCTGGGTGTTAGTGAACTGGTGTGGGTCACATCCTGGGTGTTAGTGGACTGGTGTGGGTCACATCCTGGGTGTTAGTGGACTGGTGTGGGTCACATCTTGGGTGTTAGTGGACTGATGTGGGTTGCATCCTGGGTGTTAGTGGACTGGTGTGTGTCACATCCTGGGTGTTAGTGAACTGGTGTGTGTCACATCCTCGGTGTTAGTTGACTGGTGTTGGTCACATCCTGGGTGTTAGTGAACTGGTGTGTGTCACATCCTGGGTGTTAGTTGACTGGTGTGGGTCACATCCTGGGTGTTAGTGGACTGGTGTGGGTCACTTCTTGGGTATTTAGTGGACTGGTGTGGGTCGCATCCTGGGTGTTAGTGGACTGGTGTGGGTCGCATTCTGGGTGTTAGTGGATTGGTGTGTGTCACATCTTGGGTGTTAGTGGACTGATGTGGGTCGCATCCTGGGTGTTAGTGGACTGGTGTGTGTCACATCCTGGGTGTTAGTGAACTGGTGTGTGTCACATCCTGGGTGTTAGTGAACTGGTGTGTGTCACATCCTGGGTGTTAGTTGACTGGTGTGGGTCACATCCTGGGTGTTAGTGGACTGGTGTGGGTCACATCCTGGGTGTTAGTGGACTGGTGTGGGTCGCATCCTGGGTGTTAGTGGACTGGTGTGGGTCGCATCCTGGGTGTTAGTGGACTGGTGTGGGTCACATCTTGGGTGTTAGTGGACTGGTGTGGGTCACATCCTGGGTGTTAGTGGACTGGTGTGGGTCACATCCTGGGTGTTAGTGGACTGGTGTGGGTCACATCCTGGGTGTTAGTGGACTGGTGTGGGTCACATCCTGGGTGTTAGTGAACTGGTGTGTGTCACATCCTGGGTGTTAGTTGACTGGTGTGGGTCACATCCTGGGTGTTAGTGGACTGGTGTGGGTCACTTCTTGGGTGTTAGTGGACTGGTGTGGGTCGCATCCTGGGTGTTAGTGGACTGGTGTGGGTCAAGTCCTGGGTGTTAGTGGACTGGTGTGGGTCACTTCTTGGGTGTTAGTGGACTGGTGTGGGTCGCATCCTGGGTGTTAGTGAACTGGTGTGGGTAACGTCCTGGGTGTTAATGGACTGGTGTGGGTC
>NW_027200507.1:0-19948 GCF_038502225.1 Cherax quadricarinatus | reverse complement strand
CATAATTGTTAAAAAAATAATTTTTTTTGTGAATATTTTCATCTGGAACGGATTAATTGTATTTCCATTAATTCTTATGGGAAATATTAATTCAGTTTTCGGCCATTTCTGTTATCGGCCGACCTTCTGGAACAGATTACGGCCGATAACCAAGGGTCCACTAGATTTTAGTAAATGACCAAGCCAGGTGTGAATGTTGACCTGTCAATGTGTTTATGACAGTTTGAGCACAGTTTCAGTACCTAATACAGTTGACCCTCCCTTTTTGTCGATCTCTGTTATTGCTGATTTCAATTTTTGCTGACTTTTTTCATCAAATAATTGCCTCTGTTTTTGTTGATTTCCTCTGTTTTCGTTGATGGTATGGAGCCTGTCCAGTGCCCAGCACGCACACAAAGCAGCCTCCCACACACATTCTCAGGCAGTGTCGTGTTGTTTCTTGGTGAGTGAACATATCCTGTGAGGTCATACGAAACATTTCATAATAATCCATTGTTTTTGGCACTTGTTTATTGTGTGTGACTTTTAAATAAGCCACCATGGGCCCAAAGAGAGCTCCTAGTGCCAGTCCTTTGGTGAAGAAAGTGAGGAACACGATAGAATTAAAGAAAGAAATTGTAGTAAAGTACCAAAGTAGAAGAGGAGGAGAGAGGAGAGAATGTGTCTTCAGTCATTCGGTGATTCTGCTATATGTACAATACTAAAGCAGCACAAGTCGATAGTGCCAGCCAGCTATAAAGTGTAGCATTAACAGTGTAGCAAGTAAGTTAAGCGATTAATCGATAGAAAAAGGACAGTGGAAATAAATGGTATCAAATACTGACACAATGGAAATATAAACACTTAAGCAGTATAATGTGATCCTTTATTGACAGTGTTTCTCCCACGCAGTGGGCTTTATCAAGTCACAGACAGATTTACCTGGGTGAAACATACGTGGCTATATATAGGATGGGAATGCTGGGTCAGGTGGAGAAAGGTGCACGTGACAATCTTTGGAGCAGAGTGAAGAAAGTCTAAAAACTTGGGTAGCTTTTAAAAGAGATTGGATAAGTACATGAGTGGGTCTTCTGCAGTGTTCCTCGATTCTTATGTTCTTGTGTGGGATAGTGATGAAGAACTTCCAGGATTCTTTGGTATTAAGTGTTGTCTTCTCTGGCGATAAGTCTTGCGTTTCTATAGTTGATTAAATGGTTGTGTGAATTTCGGTGTTGAACACAAGCATTCCTTGGATTGTCAGATCTGCATGTGTACTGGTGTTCTGAAATACATGTTTGGAGGTCTCTGGATGTTTCGCCGACGTATAATTTGCTGTAGTCATTGCAAGGGATTGTGTATACCCCTGCAGAGGATTGAAGCTTGCCTTGTCTATCACTGGCAATGTGCTTGATGGTGGTGGTTGTGGAAGTAGATACTTGGAATCAGGTTTTGGAGAAGATGTTGGAAATGTGTTTGGTAATGGAGTTGGTGGGGAGGACTGTGTATCTCTTCTCGGCAGTGTCTCCTCTGGGTGTGTTGAAGACGACATGCATTAAACATCTTTAACACACCCAGAGAAGACACTGCTGAGAAGAGATACAGTGTCCATTACACCAATTCCATTACCAAACACGTTTCCAACATCTTGTCCAAAACCTTATTCCAAGTATCTACTTCCACATCCACCACCATAAAGGACATTACCAGTGATAGACAAGACAAGCTTCAATCCTTTGCAGGGGTATACACAATCCCTTGTAACGACTGCAGCAAATTATACGTTGGGAAAACATCCAGATACCTCCAAACACGTACAGTGGACCCTCGTTTTTCGTAATTAATTCGTTCCAGAGTGTTTACCTGGAGTTTACCTGGAGAGAGTTCCGGGGGTCAACGCCCCCGCAGCCCGGTCTGTGACCAGGCCTCTTGGTGGATCAGAGCCTGATCAACCAGGCTGTTACTGCTGGCTGCACACAAACCAACGTACGAGCCACAGCCCAGCTGGTCAGGAACCGACTTTAGGTGTTTGTCCAGTGCCAGCTTCAAGACTGCCAGGGGTATGTTGGTAATCCCCCTTATGTATGCTGGGAGGCAGTTGAACAGTCTCGGGCACCTGACACTTATTGTATGGTCTCTTAACATGCTAGTGACACCCCTGCTTTACATTGGGGGGATGTTGCATCGTCTGCCAAGTCTTTTGCTTTCGTAGTGAGTGATTTTCGTGTGCAAGTTTGGTACTAGTCCCTCTAGGATTTTCCAGGTGTATTTAATCATGTATCTCTCCCGCCTGCGTTCCAGGGAATACAGGTTTAGGAACCTCAAGCGCTCCCAGTAATGAGGTGTTTTATCTCCGTTATGCGCGCCATGAAGGTTCTCTGTACATTTTCTAGGTCAGCAATTTCACCTGCCTTGAAAGGTGCTGTTAGTGTGCAGCAATATTCCAGCCTAGATAGAACAAGTGACCTGAAGAGTGTCATCATGGGCTTGGCCTCCCTAGTTTTGAAGGTTCTCATTATCCATCCTGTCATTTTTCTAGCAGATGCGATTGATACAATGTTATGGTCCTTGAAGGTGAGATCCTCCGACATGATCACTCCCAGGTCTTTGACGTTGGTGTTTCGCTCTATTTTGTGGCCAGAATTTGTTTTGTACTCTGATGAAGATTTAATTTCCTCGTGTTTACCATATCTGAGTAATTGAAATTTCTCATCGTTGAACTTCATGTTGTTTTCTGCAGCCCACTGAAAGATTTGGTTGATGTCCGCCTGGAGCCTTGCAGTGTCTGCAATGGAAGACACTGTCATGCAGATTTGAGTGTGTGACCGTTATCGAAATTGATGATTTGCGAATCCATTTTCCCCATAAGAAATAATATAAATCCAATTAATTCATTAAAACTGGGGTGCTTAAATGTGCGTGGATGTAGTGCGGATGACAAGAAACAGATGATTGCTGATGTTATGAATGAAAAGAAGTTGGATGTCCTGGCCCTAAGCGAAACAAAGCTGAAGGGGGTAGGGGAGTTTTGGTGGGGGGAAATAAATGGGATTAAATCTGGAGTATCTGAGAGAGTTAGAGCAAAGGAAGGGGTAGCAGTAATGTTGAATGATCAGTTATGGAAAGAGAAAAGAGAATATGAATGTGTAAATTCAAGAATTATGTGGATTAAAGTAAAGGTTGGATGCGAGAAGTGGGTCATAATAAGCGTGTATGCACCTGGAGAAGAGAGGAATGCAGAGGAGAGAGAGAGATTTTGGGAGATGTTAAGTGAATGTATAGGAGCCTTTGAACCAAGTGAGAGAGTAATTGTGGTAGGGGACCTGAATGCTAAAGTAGGAGAAACTTTTAGAGAGGGTGTGGTAGGTAAGTTTGGGGTGCCAGGTGTAAATGATAATGGGAGCCCTTTGATTGAACTTTGTATAGAAAGGGGTTTGGTTATAGGTAATACATATTTTAAGATAAAGAGGATAAATAAGTATACAAGATATGATGTAGGGCGAAATGACAGTAGTTTGTTGGATTATGTATTGGTAGATAAAAGACTGTTGAGTAGACTTCAGGATGTACATGTTTATAGAGGGGCCACAGATATATCAGATCACTTTCTAGTTGTAGCTACACTGAGAGTAAAAGGTAGATGGGATACAAGGAGAATAGAAGCATCAGGGAAGAGAGAGGTGAAGGTGAGAGCATAGGCAATGGGGTCGAAGAGGTATGGGGTAGGTTTAAAAATGTAGTGTTAGAGTGTTCAGCAGAAGTCTGTGGTTACAGGAAAGTGGGTGCGAGAGGGAAGAGGAGCGATTGGTGGAATGATGATGTGAAGAGAGTAGTAAGAGAGAAAAAGTTAGCATATGAGAAGTTTTTACAAAGTAGAAGTGATGCAAGGAGGGAAGAGTATATGGAGAAAAAGAGAGAGAGGTTAAGAGAGTGGTGAAGCAATGTAAAAAGAGAGCAAATGAGAGAGTGGGTGAGATGTTATCAACAAATTTTGTTGAAAATAAGAAAAAGTTTTGGAGTGAGATTAACAAGTTAAGAAAGCCTAGAGAACAAATGGATTTGTCAGTTAAAAATAGGAGAGGAGAGTTATTAAATGGAGAGTTAGAGGTATTGGGAAGATGGAGGGAATATTTTGAGGAATTGTTAAATGTTGATGAAGATAGGGAAGCTGTGATTTCGTGTATAGGGCAAGGAGGAACAACATCTTGTAGGAGTGAGGAAGAGCCAGTTGTGAGTGTGGGGGAAGTTCGTGAGGCAGTAGGTAAAATGAAAGGGGGTAAGGCAGCCGGAATTGATGGGATAAAGATAGAAATTTTAAAAGCAGGTGGGGATATAGTTTTGGAGTGGTTGGTGCAATTATTTAATAAATGTATGGAAGAGGGTAAGGTACCTAGGGATTGGTAGAGAGCATGCATAGTTCCTTTGTATAAAGGCAAAGGGGATAAAAGAGAGTGCAAAAATTATAGGGGGATAAGTCTGTTGAGTATACCTGGCAAAGTGTATGGTAGAGTTATTATTGAAAGAATTAAGAGTAAGAAGGAGAATAGGATAGCAGATGAACAAGGAGGCTTTAGGAAAGGTAGGGGGTGTGTGGACCAGGTGTTTACAGTGAAACATACAAGTGAACAGTATTTAGATAAGGCTAAAGAGGTCTTTGTGGCATTTATGGATTTGGAAAAGGCATATGACAGGGTGGATAGGGGGGCAATGTGGCAGATGTTGCAGGTGTATGGTGTAGGAGGTAGGTTACTGAAAGTAGTGAAGAGTTTTTACGAGGATAGTGAGGCTCAAGTTAGAGTATGTAGGAAAGAGGGAAATTATTTCCCAGTAAAAGTAGGTCTTAGACAAGGATGTGTGATGTCACCGTGGTTGTTTAATATATTTATAGATGGAGTTGTAAGAGAAGTAAATGTGAGGGTCTTGGCAAGAGGTGTGGAGTTAAAAGATAAAGAATCACACATAAAGTGGGAGTTGTCACAGTTGCTCTTTGCTGATGACACTGTGCTCTTGGGAGATTCTGAAGAGAAGTTGCAGAGATTGGTGGATGAATTTGGTAGGGTGTGCAAAAGAAGAAAATTGAAAGTGAATACAGGAAAGAGTAAGGTTATGAGGATAACAAAAAGATTAGGTGATGAAAGATTGGATATCAGATTGGAGGGAGAGAGTATGGAGGAGGTGAATGTATTCAGATATTTGGGAGTGGACGTGTCAGCGGATGGGTCTATGAAAGATGAGGTGAATCATAGAATTGATGAGGGGAAAAGGGTGAGTGGTGCACTTAGGAGTCTGTGGAGACAAAGAACTTTGTCCTTGGAGGCAAAGAGGGGAATGTATGAGAGTATAGTTTTACCAACGCTCTTATATGGGTGTGAAGCATGGGTGATGAATGTTGCAGCGAGGAGAAGGCTGGAGGCAGTGGAGATGTCATGTCTGAGAGCAATGTGTGGTGTGAATATAATGCAGAGAATTCGTAGTTTGGAAGTTAGGAGGAGGTGCGGGATTACCAAAACTGTTGTCCAGAGGGCTGAGGAAGGGTTGTTGAGGTGGTTCGGACATGTAGAGAGAATGGAGCGAAACAGAATAACTTCAAGAGTGTATCAGTCTGTAGTGGAAGGAAGGCGGGGTAGGGGTCGGCCTAGGAAAGGTTGGAGGGAGGGGGTAAAGGAGGTTTTGTGTGCGAGGGGCTTGGACTTCCAGCAGGCATGCATGAGCGTGTTTGATAGGAGTGAATGGAGACAAATGGTTTTTAATACTTGACGTGCTGTTGGAGTGTGAGCAAAGTAACATTTATGAAGGGGTTCAGGGAAACCGGCAGGCCGGACTTGAGTCCTGGAGATGGGAAGTACAGTGCCTGCACTCTGAAGGAGGGGTGTTAATGTTGCAGTTTAAAAACTGTAGTGTAAAGCACCCATCTGGCAAGACAGTGATGGAGTGAATGATGGTGAAAGTTTTTCTTTTTCGGGCCACCCTGCCTTGGTGGGAATCGGCCAGTGTGATAATTGATAATAAATAAATAATTCATTCCAGACACCCAGAAGTATCAAAAAAAAAATTTTTTTTTACCTTAACCCTTTGAGGGTTTCGGACGTACTAGTACGGCTTACGCGCAGGGTTTTTTGACGTACTAGTACGCATAAATTCTAGCGCCGTCAAATCTCACGGAAAAAGGCTGGTAGGCCTAGATGTGAGAGAATGGGTCTGTGTGTACGGTAGAAAAAAAATCTGGGGCCCAGTGGTGCATTGTGGGAACACCATCTTAGTACACAATGTCCACCATGCCTCGCTGTAAGAAGTTCCTCACTCCTCGGTGAATTGGGACACTTTTGTTCCCCAGCGACAGTTCTAATACAGATGGAAGTGCCAGTGAAGATGAGTTTCAAGGTTTTGGTGAGGTTTTGACCGAAACTAATGACCATAATATCAGTAATAGTGAGGAAAACCCAGACGACCCTCAGCCTTCCACCTCTGGTGCTGGGCCGTCTTGTTCACGTTAAGTTGTACCAGAATCAAAGAGGAAACTCCAATTTTCCCAAATCCCAGACTCAGATGTGAGCATTTTTGATGATAGTGATAGTGATTATGATTATGAAGTGGAATATTCCCCAGTGAAGCGTCAGTATATACGACGATATATGCGCTCTGGTAGTGTGCCATATGCTATTCCAAGGGGAAGGAGTACATCTCGGAGTACATCCCGTGGCTGTACAACAGGAACAGACAGAGAAAATGATGATGATAGTGTTGCAATTGGGATGGAAAATGTGCATGGTGGTGGTAGTGGTGGTGACGGCCGTGAGGCACCAGCAGTGGGCCATGCTGCCACTCAGGCTGCCACCCACGCCGCTGCCTCAGCTGATCTACAACAAAGGCCACCATCCCCCACCCACCCACCCACCACACCAGCCTCCACAACCACAACCTCCACAACCACAACCACCTGTCATTGTCCAGTACCCACCAGCAGACCGCACCTGGGATTGGCAGGAAGCTGTCAATTTTGTTCCAAATGCCCGCCATTTTGATGACAGCCAAAGTGGAATATGGCTATCTTGTACACTTGGGAACAATGCCACTGAACTGGAATGTTTCGAGTTACTCTTTGACGAACCCCTGATCGAAAGTACAGTGGACCCCCGGTTAACGATATTTTTTCATTCCAGCAGTATGTTCAGGTGCCAGTACTGACCGAATTTGTTCCCATAAGGAATATTGTGAAGTAGATTAGTCCATTTCAGACCCCCAAACTTACACGTACAAACGCACGTACATAAATACACTTACATAATTGGTCGCATTGGGAGGTGACCGTTAAGCGGGGGGTCCACTGTATTGTCATGGAAAGCAACACATACTACGAGTACACCATGGCAAACACAATACTTTCACCAAAATCACGTCTACACCAGTGGAAGGAGGCATCTGTGGCTGAGATGTATCTTTTCTTTGCCACAATAATGCTTATGCCACATGTGTATAAGCACAAAATGAAATCATACTGGTCAACAGACCGCCTGATTGCAACCCCAGGTTTCAGTGATATATAATGCCAATGAATCGATTTGTGCTAATGTTACGTATGCTTCACTTCTCAGACAAAACCAGGCCTGACAGAAACGACAGGTTATATAAGATTAGGCATATGTTTGTGTATCTGAAAGAGAAATTCAACTTGTATTTTCATCCCTTCAGGAAGCTTGTAATTGACGAGTCTTTGATTCTGTTCAAAGGAAGACTCTTTTTCAAGCAGTACATACCAAGCAAGAGGAAATGCTTTGGTATAAAGTTGTTTGTGCTTTGTGATTGTTACAGTGGTCTGGTATTGGATATTATTGTGTACACTGGAAATTATGCATTGCAAAATACCAGGAAGTTATTGGGCATCTCTGGTGATGTGGTTAGAACAATGATTGAACCATACCTTGGTAAGGGGCATATATTATATACTGATAACTGGTATACAAGCCCCTCACTCAGTGATTTTTTGCGAGTGAACATGACAGATGTGTGTGGCACAGTGTGTGTAAATCGGAAACATATGCCCAGGTTTGACGCTGGCACTCGTAGAGGTGAGGTGCAGGCGTTTGCTGCCAATGACATCATGGGATTTTGGTGGCATGACAAATGAGATGTCACACTGTTGTCATCAGTTCACCCTAATGAAATGGCAGACACTGGCAGGCCCCATAGAGAGAGCAATGAACCCATTCTAAAACCTGCAGCTGTGATTGGTTACACCTTCAATATGCGTTCAGTGGACAAATGCGACATGCAGATTGGGTTTGCTGATTGTGTTCGCAAGAGTTATAAGTGGTACATAAAGCTCTTTTTCCATCTTCTGGACATTTCCATGCTCAATGCTTATAATATATATAAGATGAGGACTAGAAACAAACCACAAGACGGCGAATTCTGTTTGTCTGTCATCAGACAAATAGTATTCAAGTACCAAGGAAGAACACCTGCAGTAGACCGCCCACCAAATTATCAATAACTACCTTCTCGTCTGAAGCATGGTGATCATTTCCTGGTAAAACTGCCTGCTACTGCTTTCTAGAAAAGGCTCAGAAGAGGTGTTATGTCTGTGCACATACAAGGAAACGCCCACAACAACGCAGAGACACTCGTTTTATGTGTGAGGAATGTAAAATACCACTGTGCATGACACCATGTTTCAAAGACTTCCACAGGCTGCAGAACTTCTAGAAACATTCCCTGTGACTGTATATGTATATATAAAATATAGAAAAATAGTAATAAACAACATTTCAAATCATTTGTTTGTGTAAATATTTTCTATAAACAAAACAATGACAACAGTGTTTATGCCCTTACTGTGTAGTATTGAAAAAGAAAAAACTTACAAAATACTGATCATATTGGTCTCACAGGCCATAAAAGTTACTTGGAAAAAGAAAAATTAAAAAATAATAGAAATTAGTACATAAGAAAGTAAATAAAAGAATACCAGGTGATGGCAGTCGGCGATGTTGCCACATTGTCCCCGTTTTTCATCAACTTCACGCCTCCATATCTCGGTAAGTATTGATGGTAAAAAATTTTTGTTTAGCCTATAATTAGAAAAAAAAAAACTAATTTTTCATAGGAAAAAATAATTTTTTTTTTTTTGAAATTTGGCCGACCCTGAGAACGAGTCTCTGAGAGGACCTGTCAACCCTCAAAGGGTTAAAGATAGATTTACATGCACAAAAGAATGAACATTCAACATGACAGTTACCTTTATTGAAGTGTGTTGTTGATGAATGGAGGACAGGGAGGAGAGAGAGAAGAGAGGTTATTGTTTGGAAGGGGAATCCCCCTCCATAATGACTGTAGGTCACTTCAGGGGTCACTTCCCTAGCCACTTCCCTAGCTTAAATATAGATTTACATGCAGAAAAGAAAGCCAAATAAATGTAAAGCACTAATAAAATGTATAAATGAACGTTTAGCATCATTACCTTTATTGAAGACTATTGTTGGTGTATGGCAGGGGGAGGGGAGGCTAGTTTATTGTTGGAGAATGTGACACTAATATCAACTCTACAGCTTATTTATATATCACTATTCAACTAATATGATATAATAAACAATATTAATAACATAGAAATGTGGAATATACTTTAGAATGAATAAAATAAGTCATGTATGTCACGAGAGGTGCTGTGCTGTTGGGTGTATAAGGGCCACTGAGAGCGTAAGCTGTCCATAATGGTGGTGAAGCAGCAGCTGAGGTGGTGGTGTTTTCTCTAGCCCTATATAGCTCCAACAACATTGGAGGAGTAAGTAGAATCGCTGAATCACTGAAGAAGGCACCCTCTACCACCATCACAACCACTGCCACCATCACAACCACTACCATCACTACCACCCTCTGCCACTATCACTACCACCCTTTACCACCATCACTACCACCCTCTTCCACTATCACAACTGCTACCACTCTACCACCACCACTTTTGTATTTTTGTACAAACTTTTTCTTAAATTATGTGTTTCTCACATTCTTTACAAAAGGGCTGGCACCAGAAGCTTTCTTTAGAGCCATGGTGGCTTATTTAGCAGTTGCAAGCACTAAAACGAGTGGAACATTATGAAATGTATCGCATGAACTCATGGGATCATCCTCACTTATTGATAAACAATGGCACACTGGATGAGAATGGAGTGTGAGGCTGCCTGGGGCCGTGCATACATGTCCGAGACAAACGAATATTTGCGAGTCAATGTTTTGAGGAAAAAACGTTACGATTTTCAAAAATTATGACTTTCGAGCCTTACGAAAAACGAGGATCCACTGTATTTCAGAACACCAGTATGCAGGCAGATCTGACGATCCAAGGAATGCCTGTGTTCAACACCAAAATTCACACAACCATTTAATCAACTACAGAAATGCAAGACTTATCGCCAGAGAAGACAACACTCAATACCGAAGAATCCTGGAATCATCGCTTATCTGTACATGCAGCAACTTCAACCAGAACAACATCTTCTATAACGTAGCTGAAACCCTTGCCAAGAAACTTCTTCATCGCTTTCCCACATAAGAACATAAGAATCGAGGAACACTGCAGAAGATCCACTCATGTACTTATCCAATCTCTTTTAAAAGCTACTCAAGTTTTTAGACTATTTCACTCTACTCCTAAGACTGTCATGTGCACCTTTCTCCACCTGACCCAGCATTCCCATCCTATATATAGCCAAGTATGTTTCACCCAGGTAGATCTCTTTGTGACTTGATAAAGCCCACTGCGTGGGCCAAATGTTGTCAATAAAGGATCACATTATACTGCTTAAGTGTTTATATTTCCAGAAAAAGGACAGCACGAACCTAACTCCTCCAATGCTGTTGGAGTTATATAGGGCTACTGACAACACTGCCGCCTCTGCTGCTGCCTTCACCACCACTATGTACGGCTTATGCTCAGTGGCCCTTATACACCCAACAACACCACCCATGACATACATGATGACATATTTTATTCATTCTAGAGTATATGTCATGTTTCTATGTTATTAATATTGATATTATATCATATTAGATGAATTATGATAGATAAATAACCCGTAGAGTTGACATTAATGTCATATTGAAGTACAGTGGACCCCCGCATACCGTTGGCATCACATAACGTTAAATCCGCATACCGATACATTTTATCGCTAAGATTTTGCCTCGCATACCGCTAAAAAACCCGCTCAACACTATTCGTCCGAGACGTGTCTAATGTGCGGACTGAGCCAGCCTCACATGTTCCGCCGGTGGCATTGTTTACAAGCCAGCCTCCGCGGTAACATCCAAGCATACAATCGTAACATTTCGTATTATTACAGTGTTTTTGGTGATTTTATCTGCAAAATAAGTGACCATAGGCCCCAAGAAAGCTTCTAGTGCCAACTCTGTGGTAAAAAGGGTGAGAAATATTATCGAAATACTGTGGTACCATGGTCAACTGCTGATGCTGCTGCTGCTGTAGCACTGTCAGCTGCTGCTGCTGCTGTAGCACTGTCAGCTGCTGCTGTAGCACCATCAGCTGCTGCTGCTGCTGCTGCTGCTGTACCACTGTCAGCTGCTGCTGTAGCACCATCAGCTGCTGCTGCTGCTGTACCACTGTCAGCTGCTGCTGCACTGTCAGCTGCTGCTGCTGCTGTAGCACTGTCAGCTGCTGCTGCTGCTGTAGTACCGTCAGCTGCTGCTGCTGCTGCACCACCATCAGCTGCTGCTGCTGCTGCTGCTGCTGCTGCTGCTGTAGTACCGTCTGCTGCTGCTGTAGCATCGTCTGCTGCTGCTGCTGCTGCACTGTCAGCTGCTGCTGCTGCTGTAGCACTGTCTGCTGCTGCTGCTGTAGCACCGTCAGCTGCTGCTGCTGCTGTACCACCGTCAGCTGCTGCTGCTGTTGTAGTACCGTCTGCTGCTGCTGTAGCACCATCAGCTGCTGCTGCTGCTGCACTGTCAGCTGCTGCTGTTGCTGTAGCACTGTCAGCTGCTGCTGCTGCTGCTGCTGCTGTAGCACTGTTGTTGGTGTGGCTTATTGAGAATACCAAGAAACAGTTAACCCCAGAGGGTTAGCCACCCAGGATAACCCAAAAAAGTCAGTGTCATCGAAGACTGTCTAACTTATTTCCATTGGGGTCCTTAATCTTGTCTCCAAGGATGCAACCCACACCAGTCGACTAACACCCAGGTGAACAGGGAAAAACGCCTGGAACTAGTGCTCATATTGGTGAATTTAAAGCCAGCAAAGGTTGGTTTGAGAGATTTAAGAATCGTAGTGGCATACACAGTGTGATAAGGCCTGTTCTGGAAGAAAATGCCAAACAGGACCTACAGTACTCAGGAGGAAAAGGTACTCCCAGGACACAGTGTCTCATCAGTCATTGCTGCATCTTCAATAAAGGTAAGTGTCATTTATTCTTCATTTAGTAGAGTAGTACATGCACAATATATACTGTGCATGTACTACTCTACTATTGTGCATGTATCCTTCTCTTTGTGTGTAGGAAAATGTATATTTCATGTGGTAAAATTTTTTTTTTCATACTTTTGGGTGTCTTGCACGGATTAATTTGATATGATGTATATACACGATATGATGTAGGGCGAAATGACAGTAGTTTGTTGGATTATGTATTGGTAGATAAAAGACTGTTGAGTAGACTTCAGGATGTACATGTTTATAGAGGGGCCACAGATATATCAGATCACTTTCTAGTTGTAGCTACACTGAGAGTAAAAGGTAGATGGGATACAAGGAGAATAGAAGCATCAGGGAAGAGAGAGGTGAAGGTTTATAAACTAAAAGAGGAGGCAGTTAGGGTAAGATATAAACAGCTATTGGAGGATAGATGGGCTAATGAGAGCATAGGCAATGGGGTCGAAGAGGTATGGGGTAGGTTTAAAAATGTAGTGTTAGAGTGTTCAGCAGAAGTTTGTGGTTACAGGAAAGTGGGTGCAGGAGGGAAGAGGAGCGATTGGTGGAATGATGATGTAAAGAGAGTAGTAAGGGAGAAAAAGTTAGCATATGAGAAGTTTTTACAAAGTAGAAGTGATGCAAGGAGGGAAGAGTATATGGAGAAAAAGAGAGAGGTTAAGAGAGTGGTGAAGCAATGTAAAAAGAGAGCAAATGAGAGAGTGGGTGAGATGTTATCAACAAATTTTGTTGAAAATAAGAAAAAGTTTTGGAGTGAGATTAACAAGTTAAGAAAGCCTAGAGAACAAATGGATTTGTCAGTTAAAAATAGGAGAGGAGAGTTATTAAATGGAGAGTTAGAGGTATTGGGAAGATGGAGGGAATATTTTGAGGAATTGTTAAATGTTGATGAAGATAGGGAAGCTGTGATTTCGTGTATAGGGCAAGGAGGAATAACATCTTGTAGGAGTGAGGAAGAGCCAGTTGTGAGTGTGGGGGAAGTTCGTGAGGCAGTAGGTAAAATGAAAGGGGGTAAGGCAGCCGGGATTGATGGGATAAAGATAGAAATGTTAAAAGCAGGTGGGGATATAGTTTTGGAGTGGTTGGTGCAATTATTTAATAAATGTATGGAAGAGGGTAAGGTACCAAGGGATTGGCAGAGAGCATGCATAGTTCCTTTGTATAAAGGCAAAGGGGATAAAAGAGAGTGCAAAAATTATAGGGGGATAAGTCTGTTGAGTGTACCTGGTAAAGTGTATGGTAGAGTTATAATTGAAAGAATTAAGAGTAAGACGGAGAATAGGATAGCAGATGAACAAGGAGGCTTTAGGAAAGGTAGGGGGTGTGTGGACCAGGTGTTTACAGTGAAACATATAAGTGAACAGTATTTAGATAAGGCTAAAGAGGTCTTTGTGGCATTTATGGATTTGGAAAAGGCGTATGACAGGGTGGATAGGGGGGCAATGTGGCAGATGTTGCAAGTGTATGGTGTAGGAGGTAGGTTACTGAAAGCAGTGAAGAATTTTTACGAGGATAGTGAGGCTCAAGTTAGAGTATGTAGGAAAGAGGGAAATTTTTTCCCAGTAAAAGTAGGCCTTAGACAAGGATGTGTGATGTCACCGTGGTTGTTTAATATATTTATAGATGGGGTTGTAAGAGAAGTAAATGCGAGGGTCTTGGCAAGAGGCGTGGAGTTAAAAGATAAAGAATCACACACAAAGTGGGAGTTGTCACAGCTGCTCTTTGCTGATGACACTGTGCTCTTGGGAGATTCTGAAGAGAAGCTGCAGAGATTGGTGGATGAATTTGGTAGGGTGTGCAAAAGAAGAAAATTAAAGGTGAATACAGGAAAGAGTAAGGTTATGAGGATAACAAAAAGATTAGATGATGAAAGATTGGATATCAGATTGGAGGGAGAGAGTATGGAGGAGGTGAACGTATTCAGATATTTGGGAGTGGACGTGTCAGCGGATGGGTCTATGAAAGATGAGGTGAATCATAGAATTGATGAGGGAAAAAGAGTGAGTGGTGCACTTAGGAGTCTGTGGAGACAAAGAACTTTGTCCTTGGAGGCAAAGAGGGGAATGTATGAGAGTATAGTTTTACCAACGCTCTTATATGGGTGTGAAGCGTGGGTGATGAATGTTGCAGCGAGGAGAAGGCTGGAGGCAGTGGAGATGTCATGTCTGAGGGCAATGTGTGGTGTGAATATAATGCAGAGAATTCATAGTTTGGAAGTTAGGAGGAGGTGCGGGATTACCAAAACTGTTGTCCAGAGGGCTGAGGAAGGGTTGTTGAGGTGGTTCGGACATGTAGAGAGAATGGAGCGAAACAGAATGACTTCAAGAGTGTATCAGTCTGTAGTGGAAGGAAGGCGGGGTAGGGGTCGGCCTAGGAAGGGTTGGAGGGAGGGGGTAAAGGAGGTTTTGTGTGCGAGGGGCTTGGACTTCCAGCAGGCATGCGTGAGCGTGTTTGATAGGAGTGAATGGAGACAAATGGTTTTTAATACTTGACGTGCTGTTGGAGTGTGAGCAAAGTAACATTTATGAAGGGATTCAGGGAAACCGGCAGGCCGGACTTGAGTCCTGGAGATGGGAAGTACAGTGCCTGCACTCTGAAGGAGGGGTGTTAATGTTGCAGTTTAAAAACTGTAGTGTAAAGCACCCTTCTGGCAAGACAGTGATGGAGTGAATGATGGTGAAAGTTTTTCTTTTTCGGGCCACCCTGCCTTGGTGGGAATCGGCCAGTGTGATAATAAAAAAAAAAAAAATATTTCTTATGGGGAAAATTCATTTGCATAATGATAATTTCGCATAACAATGAGCTCTCATGAACGGATTAATATCGTTATGCGGGGGTCCACTGTATATTGTCCTGTCTCCAACAATAAACTTGCCTCCCTCTCTCCTCCGCCCCGTCTGCCATACACTAACAAGAGTCTTCAATAAACGTAAGTGCGATGTTTACCCTAGAAGAAGAGTCCAGTGACAAGCTACCTTTTCTAGACGTCCTCATTCACAAAGTAGATAACAACCTAAGATTTCAAGTTTACTGGAAACCTACAAATAAAAATGATCTCACACACTTCTATTCCAGTCAAGATACTAAGACCAAAAGAGGCATCATCATCGGATTTTTCCTAAGAGCATACCAAATTTGTAGTCCTGAGTTTCTTGACAAGGAATGTACATACATTCACCAAACATTCGCTAATTTACATTTTCCTTCCTTTTTCATCAAGATTGCAAGAAAAGATCTCTTCAGATCATTAATTCTCCATGCACCAACAACACTCCTAACGAAGTTATAATTCTTCCCAACAGCCAGGTTGCACTGGGTGTTTTGTAAAGTACAGTGGACCCCCGCCTTACAATATTAATCCGTTCCTGAGAGCTCACTGTAAGCCGAAATTATCATTAGCCGAATTAATTTTCCCCATAAGAAATAATGGAAATCAAATTAGTCCGTTCCTGACGCCCCAAAGTAATACATGACACTTACCTTTATTGAAGATCTGGTGATGATTGATGGGATGGGAGGTGGGGAGTGTGTGGAAGTTATTGTTTAGAAGGAGAATCTCCTTCCATTAGGACTTGAGGTAGCAAGTTTTTTCCGGGGTTACTTCCCTTCTTCTTTTAATGCCACTAGGACCAGCTTGAGAGTCACTGGACCTCTGTCACACAACAAATCTGTCCATAGAGCTCTGTACCTCCCGTTCTTTTAAGACTTTCCTAAAATGGGCCATAACATTGTCATTGTGCAGGTTGCCAACACGGCTTGCAGTAGCTGTGTCAGGGTGATTTTCATTCATAAAGGTTTGCAGTTCAACCCACTTTGCACACATTTCCTTAATCTCTTTTTTCAATTCCATACTAATTCTCGCCCTTTTTACCACAGGGATGGTACTAGAAGCATTCTTGGGGTCCATTGTGACTTATTTTGCATTTTTTTTTTCCATCAAACCAGCCATATCTCACTGAGGTGGGGTGGCCCAAAAAGAAAAAACAAAAGTTTCTCATTTTAAATTTAGTAATTTATATAGGATAAGGGATTATTAGCCCCTTGCTCCCGGCATTTTAGTCGCCTCTTACAACACGCATGGCTTACGGAGGAAGAATTCTGTTCCACTTCCCCATGGAGATAAGAGGAAGTGAACTAGAACTAGAAAGAAAATAGAAGAAAACCCAGAGGGGTGTGTGTATATATATGCTTGTTCATGTATGTGTAGTGTGACCTAAGTGTAAGCAGAAGTAGCAAGACGTACCTGAAATTTTGCATGTTTATGAGACGGAAAAAAGGACACCAGCAATCCTACCATCATGTAAAACAATTACAGGCTTTCGTTTTACACTCGATTGGCAGGATGGTAGTACCTCCCTGGGTGGTTGCTGTCTACCAACCTTCTACCTAGGTTATTTTGCAGTTACAAGCACTAAAAACACTGTGGATAATGTGAAATGTACCGAATGTATGCATAGATGTGACCGCACTGGCTGGCTTGTAAACACTGGCGCTGAGGCCACACGTGGGACGCGTCCTGGACGAATCACATAAGGCAAGTTTTTATCGTGAGGTGAGGCAAAATTTTTGCATTCAAATGCTTCGTATGGCAGATTTAACGTAACGTGATACGTTCGTAAGGCGGGGGTCCACTATACTTTCACAAGCTAACTAGAGTCGCCATCACTTTCAGCACTTCAATAAAGGATCATCTAACCGGGACAAAATCGAAGCACCATGAACCAGTCAACGCAGGGGTTTACACTATACCCTTTGGAGGCTGCAACAAAATTTATGTAGGTGAAACAGCAAGAAACCTCGACACCTGCCTCGACAAACACATTTATGCAATGATAACATGAACAGCGCCTGCGTACATCACCGAAATTCCACCAGTCATCTCATGAAATTCAGGGACGCCTAATTAGTGGTCAAAGAAACTAATTTCCGCAGACACAAGTGCCTTGAATCATCACTAATCGCTGTTTCTAATACAATTAAACAAAACAAAGGCACGTTCACCATCTCTGAAGTCTTAGCAAGAATCCTCCTGTAAATGGTAAACCCTGCCATCACATAGTCTCTCTTGCTAATGCTACACAAGCAAATTACAGAGGATGAACACTGGAACAAGCCTTCTCTAATTCAATCTCCAATAGAAATATTTATCTAACCTATTATTTTTATTCTACCCAAGTAATAGATTTTATATCCTTTTACTCATGTGCAAGTTAATTGTTCTACCATATTGTATCACTGCTGCTGCTGCCACTGCCACCGCCACCACCACCACCAGCATTGCACCTCATTCTAAGCCTATATATACCCTCTATGTCCATGTATTGTTTGTAACGGCTTGACAAAGCTCCTGGAGAGCGAAACGTTGCCTCAAAGAATGTCGCATTAGTTGCACTTGTGTCCTTTTACTTTACATATTGTCGGTAATTATACCAACATATATACATTAGTGCTTTATATTTATTTGTCATTATTTTCTGCATGTAAATCTATATTTAAGCTAAAAAAAATTTTTGTTAAGACTTCTGGGTGTCTGATACGGATTAATTGGATTTACATTATTTCTTATGGGGAAAATGGTTTGTTTTCGCCAATCTCTCTGGAACAGATTAATGACGAAAAGGGATGGTCCACTGTATTAGTGTCAGAACAAAGATTGGCTATGACATCACAAGAACTACTAAAAATTGTAATTATCAGAACATAAAAATTATATAAAATATAAAAACGAGAAAAAAGTTATGTCCGCAACACTTCTGTAAGCGGCAGGACTCCATGTTGCTGTCAAATGAGCATCCAGCACCAGCTTTGCGGTCTTGTGTCTTGGTAAGTACTGGTCCTAAAAATTTTTGTTTGGTCTTATTACACACACAATTTTTTTAATTTAAAAAAAAATTTTTTTTTTTTTTCCAAAGTATTTGGAGCGCTGGGCGAGAGAACTTATATATACGTTTGAACTGTTAATGGGTTAATAAAGTTTATAAAACTGCCAACATGGATACACACTTGTTCATTGTCATAATATTTTGGAAAGCTGGTTACTCATCACTTTCATAACACACTATTTATGGTGTAATGAACAGTTCCAACAAGTTGATGAATAAGAAATGTTCAGCTCTTGGGTATATTTATGTGGAATTTTTTTTTAGCCTTCATGGTAGGCTTCTTCAATAAAATACAGAAATTATTTCATATTGGAAACAGTGGAAGAGGCAGAAAGGTTATTTAGTCTCATCCTTGATTGAAGACATAGTCCTTTACCCTTGAATGAAAGTGGTCAGTCCCTTAGGCTAAAGTGAAAGCAAGAGGACACACTTGTATATTGGAGCTAGAAGTGAGATGTAACAGCTGAGGTTGCATCACAGGTAGGCAAGGCCCACTTGGTGGAAGTAGTTCATAACAAATAGTTGCATAGCAGTAGAGTTGTTGAAGACATCTGTACCAATATATCAGTGTCATCATGCTTATTTTAGGCTAAGAGACTGATACCTCCATTCAAAGACTAAAGGACCAAACACACACTATTAAGAGGGAGTGAACATCTCAGAATTACCTCTCTGCTTCTTGCACTGTCACTGCATTTGACTGAAGAAGCCTGCTGCTCAGGCAAAATATTTTGTAAAGTAAAGATACGTAAGTGTTGTGCATGCCTTTTATCCATCATTTTCATTACAGTCTATATTACACTGAGTAATAAGAAGAGTATTTATTTCATACTTGGTACATTCTTTGAAATCTTAATAAATAATGTTGGACTTTCACAAAAATCTTTCTCTGGCAATAGTATTTGCATTCATCATAATGCATATACAGACAAGTCATGTAACCAGTATGAGATTATCTACAGAAGCTTATGTGAGATGTTATTTTGTGACATTCAGAGGCATTAATTTTTATTTACCTCGTGCAGCACTGTAAGTGACAAGAACGCTTATCTTTTCTCAGTTAGCATTTTCTTCTTGGCCCAGATACAAGAAAACAACTAGATGCCTGACTTCAAGTAAAAAATCAGAGTGGTCCCCTATTGCATCTTCATTTAGGGACTAATTCTGTTCAGTTTATGCAGTAAATACTGTATATGGAAAATATATATCCTACATTCAGTATCCCTGAAATAGTCTGTTACTTGGAGGGATAAGTAGCTTCCAAAGTTTATTTGTTATATATAATGTAACATGGGAATATTCCTCTTGACATTCCTTACATAATCAGCACAATTTGTAGTTCTTTGTTAGTATTATAAATGCTTCATTAGATAATATAGCTTTTTTAATTTTTCCTCAGAATCTTCAATGTTATGGGCTTCCCACAGGAGAAGGACTGGGTAGACATCAAGAAAATGCCAGAGCATGGGACATTAATGAAAGACTTTAAAAAGAATAAGTAAGACATTTGATGTACTTTCAATTTGACATCTGTACTAAAATTTTATAATAGAATTTACCATGTGTAAAACTGAATGGGACCCTGAGTGAAAACTTTTCTAATTTATGTTGGAGTGAGGTAAGAGTGCAATATCCCTGTCATAATAGGATGCATTTT